>NC_136806.1:37107369-37252369 GCF_951216825.1 Electrona antarctica
GAGAACAAATGAGAACAAAGGCAGCGCTGCCTCCCCGTTGGTAATCAGGCCTATTGATTAGTGTGCTGTGTGGGCCTGCGAGGGTGTGTGGAGGCCTGGGAGCCTGTGGTCTGCAGTGCATATGCACTGGGGCATTAGCAGCGCTTATTCTCCAGGCTCGCGGGACAATGCAGCTTCTGAGCGTGGTGATTAAAAGGCCTCGGCTATTGAGCTCCTCCGATCAATGGCCTCTCCAGTGCTATATAGCGGACAGAGCCCCGGAGGCCTCCTCCTGAACAACACCCTGCCAGCCAGCGCCAATGCTTGGAGGATAGAAGTAGTCCTGATTTCTTTGATTTTCTTTTAGTAGTAAATAGTACCACAATGTAAAAATAACACTGGTATTTATTCAAAGCTTTACTTGATGAAAAAACGCAGTCGCTCTGGATAATAGCACGGAATGCATGTTAATAATGTAGATATGCACTTGAGTAAATATATAGGTACTCAGTTTACTTTCAACCAATGACGAGTGCATGCACACGCACGCACGCACGCTCACAAACACACACACACACACACACACACACACACACACACACACACACACACACACACACACACACACACACACACACACACACACACACACACACACACACACACACACACACACACACACGATCACACTCTCTTGCTTCCCCCCAGAGTCTCTATCCAAACCCCGGATTCGTTAAGTGACAGGGGCCAAGCGGGGGGGGGGGGGGGGGGGGGAGACCGCATATAAAGGGGATGTGCCATTTTTGGGCCCCCGCACGCCGCCCAATTAAACTCATCTGATAGTGCGGTGGGGTGGGGGGGTGCAGAGGGAGGATCTTTTCATTGAAGTGGATAAGGTTAATGAGTTATTTGTATGGCTGACGTATTGGGACGGTTTAAAAGGTTAGGCGCGTCTCCTCGGCTGCCCTTTGGATGGAGGGGCCTGGAGGGAGACAGAGAGATTAGGACGGAGCGCCGAGCGCTCGCCCAAGCGCTGGTAATGAGGGGTCATCGTTCACACCGCCAGGGGTCCGGGAGGGGTCCTTGAGGGACCTGGCACCCCACCACCACCACCACCACGCTCTCAAGTCATGTTATGGACTATATCACAAATATTTGACCCAATACCTTGATATCGATGTTGTGACAATAAATTGTCTATTGACAAAAAATAGCATAACTACAAGCTCACAATGTGTCGCAGCACCTTAAATCGGCTAAATTCACTCGTTTTTTTATTGATGAATAGTGTAAAATAAGGGGATTAAAGGCAATTAAAGACAACAATTTACGATATCCAAATATCTCGAATCATGACAATCATGTACAGGGCCAGCCCTAATCTCAAACCATGGCATCCGCAACCACTGACTTACTAAGATAAACTAACATAAACAGGCCTGGCTGGGTGTGAGAGAGCAACACGGCATGCTGGTCCAATTCTCCTTATCCTAAGAGCGACACTCTGGTACAACAAAGTAGGGCATTGATTTGCAAAAATATGAGAACTATGGAGACACATTAAAAGGTTCGTGCCCGACAGCAACTAATTTTTTTTTAACACATTTGTCAACAAGATAAAACACCAAAAAGCTTGAGAGCTTAGTAGTTCCATTGGGGAACAAATGTGTGTGTAAACTGAGAGTGTGTATGTGTGTGTGTGTGTGTGTGTGCGTGCGTGCGTGAGTGCGTGCGTGCGTGCGTGCGTGCGTGCGTGCGTGCGTGCGTGCGTGCGTGCGTTCGCACAGTGTGTGTGTGTTTCCTTCCTTAGCAGTGAGAGAGTACATATCGTTGCTGTCAGGCAGAAACCTCTCATCTTCAGTTTTTGTTTTTTCATAAATTAACGCCCTATACTTCATTATACTACAGTGTCACACAAAAGTATCAAAAGTATCAGATCTGTAAGCTGGAAACGCACCGAGAAGCGACACAGTTTGAGCTTGTCAATCTGCTACTTTTGCTATTTTGGAATTTGAATCCTGAAACGGAACAGTTTTGGACATACTGAGGTTTCCACCCAACAGAGACCATATACAACAATTTCAACGTAGTATAGACAAGTCTCTCTCAGTCTCTCTCCTGATAAGAGTTCTGCACTCAGCGCACTCCTCGCCACTGTTGTCAGAACATCATATTTTCAATAAGTGCAGAATCCATTTCCTTTCTTATTTTTTCAGTCTCCTCGGAGAGACTCATTTCATGATAAACTTCATTTTCAGGAGAACCACTCTGTCAATTCTCATCATATCCTCGTTGTCAGATCTCTGCCAACATCTTCATCAACGCCTCAATTAATCCGCTCACAAAACAGCAGATATCTTCGCTGACACACAATTACTCGTGAAAAAGGATGGTAAGAGTCAGGTCTCTGTCACTGTGGCGTGAGTTGAGTGACAGGGCCAATATGAACGAATTCACACGACAAACCAGCAAACAAACATTATTCTACTAGTTTTGCAACCAGTCAACACCAACCCTTATAACACTGTGACTGGGGGGAGGGGGTCGCTCCATCACAAAACCACTTAAACCCTAAATACTTCGTTGGAAGGAGTCCCCCAGGGGTCTTAATACTAGGCCCCTGCTTTTTTCCCTCTACACCAAATCTCTCGGACGGAAATAGGCAATCTACACGTCGCAAGACTCGCAACACAGTGTCTACGCATCACAACATATGCTGTTTTTTGCTGAACAGGGACGCATATGGTTCATGTGGTTAACCACTCACAGTAAGCCCTGTACTACAAGCTTGTAGATTAGATTCTATTTTTAATAAAATGAAAGTGGTTAACACAGCGATATCGATTTGATAATTATTCCACAAGCCCCATCATCCTCCAAATACTCTGGAGCACAGAAATGCCTGTGACAACGACGGCTCTGCGACCTGTCAGGTGTACGGCGCAGCGGGCCGACGGACGGGCAGCATCATGCTGCTTAAGAGTATTGGACAAATACAAACAAACAGACAGTGGCCACTGTGACTCAGTGCTCTAATGAACCAGCATATTGACTGGATGGATCTCTCTCTCTCTCTCTCTCTCTGTGTCCCCCTCTCTTTCTCTGTTTCCTTCCCTCTATCTCTCTCTCTCTCTCTCTCTCTCTCTCTCTCTCTCTCTCTCTCTCTCTCTCTCTCTCTCTCTCTCTCTCTCTCTCTCTCTCTCTCTCTGGTGTCTCTCTTTGCAGCCTTATCTCCCTCCTGTCCCCTCTTCCCTTCTTTCTCTCTCTCCCTCTCTCCCTCTCTCTTTCTCCCCGTCTGCTGTTTGTGTGCGGATCCCAGCTGCCACTCGGAATACCAATTACTGGGCTCCAGAGTGGGGGGAGGAGAGGAGGAGAGAAAGGGAGAAGGAGAAAGGGAGAGAAAGGGAGAGAAAGGGGAGGGAGGGAGGACGAGGCAGAACGGGGAGATGGAGAAAGAGAGACGCCGTGAAGAGGGAGGAGAGTGGGGGTGGAGGACCAGAGGTGTGGAGGCAGGGCAGGAGAACAAGGGAACATGACTCCATGCTGGAGCTGATGTTGTGACATCCTGCAGCTGATGCAGAATCAAAGGGGAACTATTTGTGTCGTATATAGCGGCAGAGGTGTCGATCTTAAGGGTATACCACAGCAACGTTTGGGGTGGGGGGTTCCGAGTGCATGTAGCTTAAGTGTTCCTGTTACAACACAGTTTGGTGTTTGGTTCAAAGTAGAGCCAAACTGGACCAGTTTGGGGTGATACACTTATGTTCAGTATCGGTTCATCAGTATGCCAATGTGTCCTGATTTTAAACCACTTTCAACCTGGTGTCCTCCTTTAGGACATGTCCTTATAGGTGAACAAATGTTTGGAAAATATTTTAATAGAGCTAAATAAATAAAGCTATTTGTGCTTATTCTTATTTATTTATGCGTAGGCTCTATGAAAACCTTTCTCAAATATAGACTTCAATCAAATCTTAGTTTTTCAGATTTACTCCATGGATACAATTTGCACTTTTTGACAAAATATGGGTCAAAACATCAGCAAGATACAGTGGTCCAGGACTCTCCTCAGAATCGGACACACATACAGTACATCTGGCATCGGCCGTGCTCCATTTAAACGACGCTTTTGGACCGAAGAAGAAGACTCTTGGCTTCCGACAACACTTTCCCTTCGTTCTGCCCCCCCTTCCTCTCCCTCCAACTACCGTAACAATCCTCATGACAACCTTAATGAGCGCGCTCACATTCTGCGCGATACCACTAATTTGAGAAATTTCCAGCACAAAGACATAATTAGACAAACTAATTAGATGAAGACGTCGCTGCACAGAGATCCTCCGCAGTTCAACTCGTCCGCCTACCTGCCCAAGACCAAAATAGGCAGCCACAGCCGTCAGGCTCCATCTATGCTAATTCTCCCCTCAGTCGTGTGAGATGTTTGTGAGATGGTGCATATTGTCGCTGTCAGACAGAAACCTTGAATCTCCATATATACTTAAGTCAATGCCTCTAACTTGACATATGGCGGTGTTGAGCACAAGTGGCGGAATGCGCCAATCTCCAAGCTCACGTCGCGTTGCATCGCGACCACTTAATGCCATGTTGACTTTGTCATACAACAAACTGCCGAATCTCCCTGTACTATAAGCTTGTACATCTGCTTTTTATCAGCTTGCATTGCTGATCAATGATCAGACTTTAAGTCTAGTCACGTGGTTTAGTAGCGATGAAGTGGCAAGATTTTCACGATTGGCTGGACACTAAAGGCCTATTCATAGTCTGGATTTTCGGTGGTGAGGTGACCACCGCTCCGGTGGTGAGCTGACCACCGGAGCTGAAATAACGTTGAGCGGTGGTGAGTAAAAACAGAGAGAAGGGCTGGAGCGGTGGCGGTGGTTTGCTCTTCACCGCGGCTCGTGACGTCATGTTGTAGTTCGGTGGTCACCTAACCACCGAAAATCCAGACTATGTATGAGCCTTAAGCCAATGGGAGACTAGCCCTATGCGGCCAATGGGACACTAAGCCGCACGGCCAATGGGACACCAAGCCTGCTCTCCTCTCCCACACCGAGACAGAAAGAAAGGTACAATATGACAGAGAATGGAATGCAAGCTGATATACAGTATAATGATTTCTTGTTTTACCACTCAACTTAGTTGACTTTATTCTTATGGGCTACGCAAAAATATCTTTGCCAAAAAATAACTTCTACTATTTAGTTTGGTTGAAAACGTACTTGTACTGTATGTTTTCTACATACAGTAGAAACATACAAGGTTTCCGGCCCACAGCGACAGTATGAAACATTAGCTCCCTCTAGGCGTCTCTCTCCCGCCGCCTCGGCAGCCGCCGCTGCTGCTGCTGCTGCTGCTGCTGCTGCTGCTGCTGCGGTGACACACTGGACTCCTATCCAAGCGGGGTCTTAACCGCCAGCCTGTCTAACCTATTTATAACCAACCACCAGGCCTGCATGGAAGACTGCTTGTCGACACCGACCAGCCGTTTGCACGGAACTACCTGAATGAGCACCGGGCGGGTTCTGAAACCCTGGCGGGAAAAGAGAAAACTGCAAACGAGAGGACCAGAGAGGCACTCCATGCTGTCACCAACACTTAAAGGCTGCCTGAGTTATACTCAGCTGTGTGTGTGTGTGTGTGTGTGTGTGTGTGTGTGTGTGTGTGTGTGTGTGTGTGTGTGTGTGTGTGCGTGTGTGTGTGTGTGTGTGTATGTGTGTGACAAAATGTGTCTTTTTTAAAGTTTTCGAAACATTTCAACAACACGAATCTTGTATCCTGGCACCAAAAGAATGTCAGAGTGGGGATCTGGGGCCAAATACCAAATACATATACCGTATTCTTTTGGGGGGGGGGGGGGGGGGGGGGGCTGGGGGTCATTGAAAGGAGAGCGCAGTGGTTCCCAAATTTTTTAGCTGGAGACTCAAAATAAATTAGATGACCCACAATGTTGTGGAAATATATGAAATTATTATGAAAAAATATTTGAAGAAACAAAATATATTTTTTTGCCCGCACCACATAAACACATACGCCTGCAACCCAAAAATGGGTCCCAAGCCAGTGTTTGAGAAGCACAGGTGTAACGTGTGTGAATGGTGCATGTTCTCCAAGGAGCAGCGGAGGCCGTTCTAATGAAGACTATATGAGAATTCTTTGGCGGAGGAGGTGGAGAGCCCAGGGACGTACAGTAGAAAAGATAATTGATTTTAAAAAGCTCTGGGAAAACCTGCCGGTCTCTGGAGAGAGCTGCAAACCTTCCCCGTTTGACACCGAGAATAATGGAATTAATTCTTAGTTCATGTTTTAAGCACATTTAATAAAATAATAAAATAAAAAGAGGGAGACTTGAATTAACAGTTGGTGAAATCCCCAGAGAGAAAGTCAAAGTGTTAAATCTGTTCGCCGTTGTTTCCTTTATTCTCTCTTTTGCCCTCCAAATCTGCAGGAATGTTGCCGCGTGCCTCGCCACCTAATAATAATCTACATAACAAACACGTTGCTCAACTCGCATCACTGTACATTGTGAGAGATAAACAAAGATTAATTATTTCTCTGCGGTGAAATGCAGACTGACTCGCATAAATAAAACCGTGATTCACATTCTCTGCATGTACAAATAGCACAAATCAATGCACACACTATTTCTCACCCTCCTTTGGCTTATAGGTGAATGCGTGTGTGTGTGTGTGTGCGTGCGTGCGACATGCGTGCGTGCGTGCCTGTGCATATGCACGCGTGCGCGTGTGTGCGTGCGTGTGTGCTCCCAAATGAAAGCAGTTCATTGGGGACTGCATGTCAAACTGGGGACAAAATTGGTGTCCCAATTAGATGTGACTTCATAAGGTTTGCTCAGTGTGTGTGTGTGGGGGGGGGGGGGGCGAGGGGGGGGTTAGAAATGTAAATCAATGGAATAGAGCAGTGTTCAGATGACAATGAAAGAAAGAAAAGAAAAAGACCATTACTGCATCAAAATTAATAAACAAACTAGCCTGTACCATAAAACAAATGGTCTAACATTGGCCAAATTGTCAAATAACATAAGAAAGAGCCAGAAAATAGACGATCTCACAACACCTCGGAAGCTTGTACATCTGCTATTTTCCCAACATTTATGTACTGTGACAGAGTCAAACAAAAATGAATGCCTCAACTCCTACATTCCAAGTGCTCATCAGGCTAGGTAGGGTGTCCCTAGTTCAAATATGGTCATTTTGGGGTCACAGCCAGAAAAGGTTGAGATTACCACTGTAATACACTGATTAGAGTACTCAAAGCCTTGGTCATTCACCCATTCAATTCCTGTCCAATGTTTACGGTGTGTGGAAGGGTCTGTAAAAGGGTCTGTCTGTGTGTGTCTGGGGAGTCGGGACTGATAGCCTGGGGTCCACCATATGGCATAGGCAGCTCCCGGCAGGATCCGCTGGGAGAATCTAGACGCAGCTGCGCGACATGAGACTAATTAATTAGAGCGACAGAGAGAGAGAGGAGTGTGTGTGTGCGTCAATTTAACAAAGGTGCAGACGATCAGAAATCAGCAGAGAGTGATCGACGTTTGCGCTACTCTATGCCGAATTGAAGTGGACTCGGTCCCAGACTTTTTTTTTCTCCCTGGAAATAAAAACGTCTGGGTTTCCGAGGCTAGGGGACTGATGACTAGTCGATCCACATTTCTTTAAAATCACTTAACATAAGAACTGCGTTCCAAAAAATGTCTTGGCATTTTGTCAGGGAGGTGGCTGTAGCTCTATATTGTTTATGATTTGATGCAATCTGTGATTTGTAGGCGGGCATTTGTTTTCAACCACTTTAGATGAATTTATACTTTTTTTTTTCACATAAAGTGCATATGTTTACCAAGCATGAACTCAACTGATGCCAGAAAAGTATTAATTTACCCAAAGAGGCCGAAAACAAATTTGCCCACATACAAATGAAACCATAAACAATACAGTGCCACATCCCTGACAGAATGCCCAGAACTAATTTGTTAGAGGTTTGGAACACAGTTTTTAGATTAATTAGTTTGGATAATTTCTTTATGAGCCCTGTATGGCTGACCTTGATCTTTATGAGTCCTGTATGGCTGACCTTGATCGTTATGAGTCCTGTATGGCTGACCTTGACTAAACACACGGTAGACAAGAGATGGGATCATATGAACATTTTATGTCACGGTTATTGTGGTGAAAATGATTGCGATGAATATTATCATGATTATCAAAATATGCTCTAAAACTCTTAAAATGGCACTTTTGTTCACCACTTGCACCCCGCCATCCCTAATGTGGAGGGAACAAGGCGGCAGCTCGGCAAAAGTGAACTGATCCCACTGTATGACACAGGGATGAACTGATCCCACTGTATGACACAGGGATGAACTGATCCCACTGTATGACACAGGGATGAACTGATCCCACTGTATGACACAGGGATGAACTGATCCCACTGTATGACACAGGGATGAACTGATCCCACTGTATGACACAGGGATGAACTGATCCCACTGTATGACACAGGGATGAACTGATCCCACTGTATGACACAGGGATGAACTGATCCCACTGTATGACACAGGGATGAACTGATCCCACTGTATGACACAGGGATGAACTGATCCCACTGTATGACACAGGGATGAACTGATCCCACTGTATGACACAGGGATGCCCACGAGTCTCTGAGCTCCAGTCCGAGTCCAGTCTCTTTGTTTGTTATTTTTAAATATATTTCATTCTTAGCTTTAACCCATTTCGACCTGAGGATGATTCTACAAATGTCTTCTAAATCATGACAGTTTCCTGAAAAACCCATGTTTCTATGTCAGTCGTTCTCAAACATTTTCATGTCAAGGACCCCCAAAATTATATGTAATTGGCCGCTGACCCCCATCTGAAAATATGTTGTTCCAGGGACCCCCCAGATGCAAAGATTTGAGTTAAAAACTTTGGCTCTGAAAGAATATATTCAAAGATTTGCACCACATTTTCACGATTTTTCAAAAATAGCAGACCTACAAGCTCGATCTGCTATTTTTCAATGGCTAAAGTATAACAACGCTTAAAACACCAAAAGGGGTTCCCGCCCAAAATGAGTTAAGGTACGTTCAGACGGGCATCGATAAATGCAGACGGTGTCGCCTGGATCAACGACAGGTCTGCTCCATGTCCAGGCAATATCAAAATATTATCAAAATATTAAGCAAATGCCAAGTTAACTAAAGTTAGATAGCTGATGCTGGGCTAAAAAGGTTATTTGTTTAATTTTGAAGTTTGTATAATTAAACGTTATGATGAAAGGACCCTGGCTCACACACACACAGAAGTTGTTGTGCCCGTCATGTTGATCACTCCCCCCAAAACACACTCGGGGGTCTAGGGGTTTGACCCCACGGGTCAAATCTGGCGACCTTGGAATGGTTGCCAGTTGCGACCATTTGCCACCAGGTATTCCTAAACGTAAACGCAGTAAAACTATGCCTAAACCTAACCTTATTCCTAACCGTAACCTCAGTAAAACGAAGGCAAGAATACAAGAAGCACTGGGGTCGAGCAGTCAACGAATAAAATGGAGGCGAGTGTGTTTTGGGGTGAGCGTTCCCTGCCATGTTTACATTGCAGTGACTGAGGCCGGGCACACCGGAGATTCCGTCGCGCAAGACAAGGTAAATTATGACTCGTGAATGCAGGGCATTCATTAATGCATCACATAAAACATAAAATAATGATTGTTCTCGAGTCTGAGTCTTTGAGGGACGAGTCTGAGTCGAGTCTCAAGTCGCACGTATGGCGACTCGAGTCCGAGTCTCAAACTCGAGTCCCCATCTCTGACGGAGGACAATTCCACAAAAATCTTTAATTGCTAAGATACGATTATTGTGAGCTTTGTTTTTTATCACGATAAACGATAATAACCATTATATCGTCCCATCCCTATTGTGGACTAAGTGATATGAATTTGTTGAAATAGTGTTTGCTGCACACAGTCAGGCAGACTGCCGCAAACAGCATCATTTTCACAGGTTGATGAGGTTGAGAACTGAATACTGTTCTGATGTTGATTTCATAATGACAACTGGATACTGCAGTTGGATTTAATTAAAGGGTTCTATCTACGGCTTACGACAGATGGGCATGGAGAAAAACACAAAAGAACAACTAATCACTCTCTGTAACCAAATGTTTGTGTGTGTGTGTGTGTGTGTGTGTGCGCGTGCGTGCGTGCGTGCGTGCGTGCGTGCGTGCGTGCGTGCGTGCGTGCGTGCGTGCGTGCGTGCGTGCCTTTGCACCAAACCTACGTACCTGTTTTTAGAGTAGTCAATTATTTGTAAACCTTTTTCTCCCAAATTGTTTTTTATGCCAATTCATTCCTCCCAGTGCCACTGCTGTTGTACACCCTACTGGCTGGCTCACCTGCCAATGAGGAGCCTCCACCGGGAGGACAAAGCACCTCCGTCCTCCCCCCAATCAACATTACAAATGGACCCTTACGGGTCTGTAACTCTGAGTGCACATTACGGGTCCATTTGGTTCCATATGCACTCTCAGAGTTACAGGGGTCCTTTCAATTAAAACATCTGAGAACCACTGTTATAGGCGCGCTGCACACCTAGACCCCCTAGACTCTGTACACCTAGACCCCCTAACCCCTAGACCCCCTAACCCCTAGACCCCCTAACCCCTAGACCCCCTAACCCCTAGACTCTGTCCACCTAGACCCCCTAGCCCCTAGACTCTGTACACCTAGACCCCCTAACCCCTAGACCCCTAGACTCTGTCTGTACCCCTAGACTCTGTACCCCTAGACTCTGTACCACTGAAACAACCCCCTAACCCCTAGACTCTGCACCGGTGGGCAGGTAATTTACCCCTGTGCCACCCAAGTCAGTCAGTCACTCATATTTGAAACAGTCTGTTTCTGGTGAAAATGGAATTAATTTGGCAGCAGTAACATTAGCGATTTCTCACAGTCAGTTGCTGATGGGGAAAAAAACATAACCCAGGTTAGGAATGCGTAAGTTACGTCACGCACGCACGCACGCACGCACGCACACACGCACACACACACACACACAGGATAGCAATTTTCTAAATGCCATTTTTGCAATTTTCAAAAACAACCATTTCTCTTGTGAGGACCAGGAAAATTGTCCTCACAATGTCCATACTTGATCATGTGGGGGACATTAGGCCGCCACAAGTATAGTAATACAACTGTGCGCGCACACACACACACACACACACACACACACACACACACACACACACACACACACACACACACACACACACACACACACACACACACACACACACACACACACACACACACACACACACACACACACACATATGCAGACCCCTCAGACACATGTCTCAGAGGAACAGGGGTATGTGGCGGAACATCATTTGAATATAAAAGGAAAATGCCCGCACTGTGTGGAAGCTCCCAGAGTATTTAGCCCATAGTCTCAGTACCAATCCGTCTGCGGTTGAAATACTCACACAGAAAAGACCCCCGTCGACAGAAGAACCACCGCCAATTCAGGGAAGCAACTTTTAAAGGGAAGAGCCTTTGAAGATGAATGTACACCATCGACAAGTGACAAACAATTATTTCCATTGCTCGTGTAACACGCTCAGCAAAAACCCCAGAGGATATTCAAGATATATTCAAAACCAGGTATCCCACATCACAAAAATAGCCCCACATTATCCCATCACATCTCCAAGGGTTTATACGACAGAAAGCATAATCAATTATTTTTTGTTTGTGTCACTGTGGCTGCACTGCTACACACAATGAAATTGAAAAAAGAAAAAGTGTTAATTTAACACTTTGAAGCTCTGAGCGTACAAAATGTAACCTGTTACATTTTGTACGCTCAGAGCTAAAAGGATCTTTCAACTTGGTTCTACATTAAAGGGTAATTCTGCCGTAAAGTGGCAAAACAAATAAAAACAGGGCGCTATGGCTTTAAGAAGGAAGGTGGGGTCAAACGGCGTCCTGGTCAAGGCAGAAGCCACCGAGTGACAACATTCTGTGGACTTATTTCCCACATCATCTACAACAGATGTAAACAAGGGGGGGGGGGGGGGGGGGGATTATTTTGGGGGTTGCCCAAGTTATTACAAAATAATGTTTTTGTTTGTTTTTAGTTTTTTGCAACTGAATGGCGTGGTGTGGGGGTCGCGGGACATGGCCAAAGCATTTCCGAGGGTCCCCAGCCAAAAACGTTGAGAACCCCTGTTTTAATATGGTTTGAACTATCACCATGGGTTCTGTGCTGTGTGTGTACGGTATGTGGCGGTGCGGTGCTGAATGATGACTTAGGGAAAACGGTTGTGGAGGGGAGCACAAAGCTGGGGGGAAGTTACATAAATATGGCTCATGACACTGCTTTTGCTACGTCCCGGAATGTTGCTGTCGCGGCGCTGATCTAAATAAACGCCTCGTACGCATTCTGGTCCTTCATGTCTCCCTCCAGCTGCAATCAGCCGCTCGCTTTTACGACAGCCGAGACTGGGTCACCCTCAAAATGTAAAACACTGTCTGTGCACGTGCACGTGTGCGTGTGTGTGTCTGAGTGCATAATGTACACATGTGTGACTGCATCACAAGTGTTAGTGATTGCATGTGCGCGCGTTTGTGCACGACAGGAGAGGAACTCGTAGTCAGAGCTGCAGGTAAACACAAATTACTCTTCCAATACACACATGCACACACAGCTGTATACATCCCAGATGTCGAGGAGGTCGAGTGCTCTCTTCTCTCTCTCACACACACACACACACACACACACACACACACACACACACACACACACACACACACACACACACACACACACACACACACACACACACACTCCCTCTCTTCTGTTGGGTAATGCTTTAAAATAACATGTTAACAAGTAATGCGTTACAGCGTTCAAATGATTTTTTCCGTATAGAGGGTATATGCGCGTGACATCATCATCATACCCAGAAGTTATGCCTATACTGAGTAGAGAAAAATTACCCAAGTCACCCAACTTTCCGGCTTTGACAGACAGCCCATGCATCCAAACAGAAAAGTCCTTTCTGATTGCATTTAAACGACGTTACACTAATTTTGCCACTCACTTTATGCATACCCTCTATAATGAGTAACGTCAGGGCCGGATTTACCCTCCCAAGGGCCCCTGGGCTAGACACATTTTCAGGGCCCCCCTGAGCTGCGCGGTGCTTTGCCGCACGACCAGATTTTTTTTTGGCATATTTTGTTCTAATTTCGCTGTAACTTTGGGGTACCCAGCCCCCCCAAAAGAGAAAGGCAGGCAGACAGACAGACTAGTCGCTGAATGCAGGCTGCCATGCACAGCGACATTGGCAGGGGTTTCCACAACACAGCGTCACTGTCTGCAGTGCAGACAGCAGAGCAGAAGCTCTCAATGTTTTAACCATAATATTAAATGTACAATAACTAAACATAAATCTCATTGAATTGCAATACTTTACAATTTCAATTTTTTTTTAATGTTTTATTTAAAAAAAGAATTGCCCCCCCCCCCCCTGTCTGAGGGCCCCCCGGGCTGTAGCTCACCCTAGCCCAATGGTAAGTCCGCCCCTGAGTAACGAAATGTTTGTTTTGTAATTCAAGTAATCAGTTACTTGGTTACATTTTCAAATAAGCAATCACACTAAATAATTATTTCCCTGATTTCCCTGTTCCTTCTGTTGCCACAAATGAAAAATAGCACGTTGTTACTGTTTCAGTTTACCGCTATTTACTTGTTGAACATATGGAGGAAGTTTTCAGGTGGGTGTGTCAGTCAGTGCGCATCTGCATCTCAGTCAGGGAGCGAGATCGCAGTAGGTACAGAGGTCAGCCTATATATACGACACGTCTTGGTGGAAGTATTGTCATTATTTAGTATTTGCAGGTGACAAGGGTAAGAACATTACAGTGAAATGCAAATTATGCCAAGTGTCTGTCAGCTTTGACGAGCTCTACTCCAAGCAAGGGTTATTTGCCTTCAGAGTAAAACGTTATGGGCCGTAATCTAGGCTATGCAATTTTTTTAACCTTTATTTAACCACTAAAAAGTAAAAACACATTGAGACAAAGTCAAGTGGGAACTGGCCAAGAGGTAGAAATACCTAGAAGTACCTAGAAAATACAATACAATATATACAATACAATACAATACAATACAATAAAAATCTCCAAAGTGATACACTTTAAGTGACTTGGTGTAAAAAATAATAAATATGTATAGGCCTATACAGAGGCTAGTACGTGTCCGAACATGTTGGAGTGTACATCTGAGATGAATGACCCTTTTGAAACTTCTCAGTGGAACTTTCAAGGCCAATTTGAGTCTGGTCTGCAGGTCGTTCCACGACCTGGGGTCAAAGAAAGTGTTTTACCCCCCTCAGATGTATAAATAATTGTACTCCACACCGTAGCCAGGCATTTGATCTGAGGTTTAGAGTAGACCGTTCTTAACCAAATTGAAATTGGAGGAAATGTAGGGAGGGAGATCACCAAGAATAGCTTTATAAATGAAAATATACCAATGATGCAGATATCAATGAGGACCAACCAACTGCAGCATACAGCGTACAGTGATGGTTTCAGGGTGAGTCAGTACAGCATGGTACAAGCATGATGCAATGATGGTACAGTCAAAACTTTCAAAGTTAGACATAATGTACAGTAGGCTATGACCCCTCTAGACAATATAACCAGGGGGGCACACAAACGGTGCGCCAGTGCGCATGCGTTGTCAAAACGTTTGACAGGCACTCAAAAGGCACTCAAATGAGATGTTAATGTCCCGTAAGTAAACTTAGAAATAAAACTAGTGTTGACTAATCATTACAAGTCGCTCTTCTTTTGATTAGGAAGTTAGAGGACAGGAAGTGCGTTTCAGTTGTAACCAAGCTAGATGACAGTTTTTAAAACGGAAAGGGAAAGTTATGGTGAGCTCAGCTGTCAAAGTGCTAGTCGCTAAACCACGTTAGCGACCATATTTACAATATGAAAACTATCTGTCACTTAAACAATGTAAATTACATACGCTGGAATTAAACATGGAACCTGCAGGCAGCATTAGGTGAGTAATTAATTGTATATGTGTTGGACGTTTGTGGTTGTGCTAGTGATAAACGGACACCTGCTGCTAGTGGGATCCTCCTGCTGCTTAACGACTACAAACACTGTCTGTGACTAGTTGTACTAGTGTTGCTTTGCATCTGCCTGTGTAAATGCAGCATAACGTTGTAGCAGGATACGAACGTCTGGAAATATTTCTCATTTCAAATGTCCTTGCAAGATGTTTGTCTCTGTCTTGTGGTGGTAAATGGAGAGCAAAGCCTTGATAATTATCATAATTCATCATTAAATAGCAGATATACAAGCTCACAACGTGCTGCATCCACACCGCTTTGTGAGCTTATTTACGCTGCACAACACCATCACGCGGCTGAGCATAAATTGGGCATAAGGCTCTATTCATCAGCAGACAGCTCTGTGTCTGCTCCAGCGGCTCGGACTGTCACTCAATCCTCTCTGAATCAGGCGTGGTTCAAGTCCAGCCAACGTTAAAAAACAATCCGGTTCAATTATCGCTAATGCTTGCTTAATTACAGCGCCACTTGTGTGTGTAGTCCACACAAAAAAGCTGCCGCTGAATCAAATTGAAACGGAAGATAATGAAGCTTCAACAGAATGCGGCATCAACGGGCGTAAATAATATTAGAAACAAAAACACTCAATCGGCATGCTGCGGCAGTAGCATGTACAGCCCCAATATAGCCTGTCTGTTATTTGTACATAAATTCACAACATCGTTTAGAGTAGCAAACAAGCCTGTCTTGAATGGCTGGTAATTATGTGCGACAGCAAATAAAGCACGCTTCCTTTCTGAGGCGGCTGGTGGCTTGTTAAGTGGTGTACAGACAAAACAGAGAGCTTGGAAAAATAAAAGGTGCAGGGGCAACATCCGGGGCGCAGCGAGCTAGTGCTGCCATTAGAAACAACACCGTTTGTTCCAAGTGGGGAAAGAAGAGAGAGCACACCCTGAACCCATGCACCCCACCCCCTCCGTCCGTCCGTCCATCCATCCGTCCCTTCCTCATTCTCTCTTCCTCTAATCTTCTCTCTACCTCTATCTCCATCTCTCCAGGAGTTCTCTCCTATTTTTAACCCCTCTCCCTCACCGTACATCATTTTCGTCTTGTGTTCTCCTTTTTTTTCATCATCAACCTCACCCCCACCCCCCTTTTTTTTCTTTTTCATCCGCTCCCTTCCTTTCTGAAAACACCCCCACCCCTCCTCACCCTGCCCCCACACACCCCTCTCCAACCAACGAATCACTAGATAAGGCTAACGAAGGTGGCTTATTATTCCAGCGTTGGGGCTCGTTGGTGGTGGTGACACACGTCTTCCTCGAGCCGCACTACGAGTAATTCAAAGAGAAACATGCTCAAATTAGACAAGGGGCGATGAATCTATTAGAGTTATTATATAACCAAAACTAGAGCTTGTGTGTTGCTGCCTCCACTGTGTGCGCCATTACAAAGGGAACAATGCATGCGAGGCACACCGTGTGAGACCAATTAAAATGTAGCCCAGTCATATAGGTTTTCCTGTCTCCCCGAGTCATGTTGTGTGAATATGTCGCCTTCACACCATTCATGTCGGTGCACCTGTGTCCGTCGCATTAACCCTCCCCCCAACCCCCCATCTTACTTAGACTCAACCACCAGGCTGATCTCGGATCTGTTTCAAGAAGCCCAGGAGCTAAATTGCAGAGGACCCAGGAGAGAGAGAGGGAGGGAGAGAGAGGGAGGGAGAGAGAGGGCGGGGGGGAGATGAGCAGGGGGAAATTAGTATCTATCCATCTGCAATATAAGAGTCTAATGGCTGATTTGTACTGCACTTGGTTGCACGCCGTGTCGTGCCACCGAAAACAGCAGATCTACAAGCTCATGTGTCAACAGCGCGACACGTTGTGAGCTTGTTGTGCACTGGCTATTTTCGGCACACGACACCGGCGCCCAACCAAGTGTAAATCACCCTTAATGTGAAGTCAGGAAATGAGCTCTAAATGTTCGGCTTGCATCCTTGTGGTCCCAGTGGCCACCGACCAACATATTGAGATAAATCAGGCCATCCAGAAAGTGGCTAAATCGGCTACAGTTTAATTGGACTTTTATTTTTTTGGTTAATGGCAGAAATCCTGATGCATTGCTTTAATTATCCTTGCTGGACTGATCCATGAACACATTGGAAACATGCGGTCTGAGTTGGCTTACAAACAGTCTCCCAAATCCCTCTCATCCCCAATCCTTTTCAAAAAGAACAAAAAAGCCAACTACAATGTAAAATCCAGAGTGTTCATTTGACCACTTCTCCCTATTTTGGGCATGTCATTTCTAGAGGAAAAGCTTTAGGATAGCAGATCTACAAGCTCAAAACACATTGCGATGTACATTAAGGGCTTAGTGGTTAACTCAAATAACACCATTAATGTCTCTGATTGTCTATACTGTACTGTAAGTCACAATGGTTTTAACCACATGAACCCTAGTGTCCGTATTCTGGAGCCAACATTCTGCCAAAATTGCCTTTCAACAAGCTGATGTAGATGATCGGCAATTTCAGTCAAAGAGATTTAATGTACAGGGAAAAAAGGAGGAGGCTTAGAAGTACTAGAGACCCTGGCCGGGCCCTGGGGGACACCGGTCAATGAAGTACATACTACATAGGGTTTAAGTGGTTAAACCCAGCCGGCTGTCATTGATGAAGCCATAAGACAGGGAAGAATAAAAGGGCTGGAGTCATTAAATCCCCCCCCCCTCCTCCTTCCAGCCAATCACAGCCAGCCTCTACTCCACTCCATATCCGCAGCCGGTCCAATCGCACATCGACTGCTCCGTCAACACTGACCGGCAGCCAATCGAGTGAGACTTCCTTAATGTCTCTCTGATTTGGCTCCTGGTTCTCTTTTGTATATATTGTTCTCTTCATTACATGAAGACTGTGCAGTAACAGTTTGGTCTCAGCGCCTCTCACCTCGTACTGCTGACACATATTATCTTGTAAAACTGGGCGTTCTTTTAAAGTAGATTAGCACACTGTTACTGCTGTGATTTGTGCCTCTTCCGTGGATTTCGTACCAAGCGAGCGTGGTGGTGACATGCTGTATGAATACCAGTGTGTGTGTGTGTGTGTGTGTGTGTGTGTGTGTGTGTGTGCGTGCGTGCGTGCGTGCGTGCGTGCGTGCGTGCGTGCGTGCGTGCGTGTGTCATCTATTTTTAGATCTTAGGGCTAAAAATGCATTCATTAAATCGCGGTCCTAAAATGCTGATGTCCTCACAAGTATATTAATGTGTGTCTGTGCGTGCGTGCGTGCGTGCGTGCGTGTGTGCGTGCGTGCGTGCGTGCGGGCGTGCGGGAGGGAGGGAGAGCAGTAAAGAGCTGAGTAGAGCGCTCGGTCCCTGGGGTGGCGCTGCAGCTCTCTGCTCTGGGCCATGAAAAGCAATCAGAGCCCTGCCTTCCTCTCTGGACTTACCTCCGCCTTTAATTACACCACTCAGCTACAGTACTGAGAGACTGCCTCCATTGTCACGCACGCACGCACGCACGCACGCACGCACGCACGCACGCACGCACGCACACACGCACACGCACACACAGACACAGACACACATTATGTGTGTTACTATACTTGTGAGGACAAAAATCGTTTTAGGAGGGCAATTTATGAATACCATTTTCACAATTGTTTGCCGTTTTTAACCCTAACCCTGAAGTCTGAGTTATACATAGATACGCACCTAAAATAGCCGATCTACAAGCTGGACACTGTGTCGCACTGCAGCACATTGCAAGCTTGTAGATCGGCTATTTTTGGTCCACAAACACTGGCGCGCATGCAGCTTACATATAAATCAGGCATAACCAACCGCTAAATGCATAATCCTAAACCTTAAGCACATGCTAAATCTTTTGTAGTTGAAAGCCTAACTCTAAAAAACATTTTATTAACCATAAGAACAACCATTTCTCTTGTGAGGACCAGGAGAACTGTGAATGTCTATTTCTCAAATTCTACCGTACTGTACTTGTATTGCTATACTTGTGAGGACATGTGGTCCTCACAACCTCGCAGTTTACACCACTAGAGGGGGGAGTGGTCTCCACCCAACAATCGGCCAAAATACTCATGTATAGAAGTACAACTACACACACGTACAGAATGCTTCTACATGGCTTGGAACGAAGCCAAGATGGCTCCACACTGTACAGAGACACTGGCCTGCACAGCAGGGTTCCATATCGTTAAGGACGCCCATTCCTGAATGCTTAATGAGACACACGTAGGTGTTACACAGCCTCGGCCAGAGCAGCCTACAATACATACATTGGCAACATGCATTACACAACATACATTGGCTACAATAACAACAAAACTGCCGCGATTAATAATCAGCTACACAGCATGAATCCCAAATGATTAAGCTTTAAAATAACACAGTTACATCTGTGTTAAAACTACAGGGGACACACAGTGCACTGTGCTTGACCAAGGGAACCAGCTGATAAGGTTGTTGTTACTGCATTACTAGTTTCTTATCCGTTAGCGATTACAATAGTACAAGCTGGGAAAAATGTATCACAAATGAGATCGTTACACATAATTAGCACGAACAGGGGTTAAGAAAAGCGGGTGATTGATGAGGATTAGTTCACTCTATATGATTAAAACAGTGGCGGGGCGGCAGAGGGCTGAGGCACACAGCCCACATGGCCGAGAGGAGATAACAGAATGTGTACACAAGCTGCTGGGTTTATGGCTGCAGCGCGTCCCCGCGACAGCATCTGAACCACATTTTCCCTTTCTGTGGAACAGAGTCAAGATGTCGAGAGATGTTTCACTGGGGCTCCATGTCTCACTCCATTTAAAGCTTTTTTATTAACCGTGTAAGTTAGTTAGTCCAATTGTCATTGCTTGATACCTTTTTGCAAAGTGCAAACAGTCCCACATGAGCTTATAATGAATGGTACACATTCTGTGTAGCGCGTATATGCATTGGACAGCAGTAGTGTTCTTTCAGAATGGGGAGGCGGGGGAAATTGGGGAAGGGGGCATCTACCCGGGGCAGTCAGGGAAAGACTTAACATGACCATTTTCCACTTTCTCCCCGTAGTACCTCTGAGTACCCCTAGGGGGGTGCAAGCACCACCATTTGAGAATCACTGATTTACACATGCGAAGGGCAAAAGAAAACGTTAACGAGATACGACAAGGCCCAACAGAGATGGATGTGAATGAACGGCATATCTCTGTTGTAAGCTCGTGGCGGCATGTCATGGAGTGAAGATGTGGTTTGATACGATAGCTCCAGTCACTTCTCTACATCTTTGATCTTCAAACAGGCCGGGCGGGCGCCTGGACCAAGAAGACCCTCTCTGCCTCTCTCTCTCCCTTCCTCCACGCGTCACCTAGCCCCCGGGCCCAATGGCACGCTGTGTGCCGTCACACATGATAATGAAACCCGCATCAACGTGTCAACTCAATTTCCCCCTCTTACGGTCTCTCCTTGACTCAATCAATGCATGGTCCTCCATCTGGCCTGTCGTCATGTTACACACAGAGGAGGAAGGATTTGGGAAAGGGAGGTGACAGACACTTGCTAGAATAGATGCTCTGAAGAGGATACGAATAATGGACCCATAAGGGTCCATTTGGTTCCATTCGTAGATTTTGTACACTCTTTGGGGTTGGCCCCTAATTTACTTTACTTTATTTGGATGGGACAGAGTATATTAATGAACATTACATCCAAATGTATAGCCTAAATACACTGGATTTAGCAGAGATGCTAATTTCCATCCGTAGTCCCTTTAGGACATTGAACACTAAACAAAACTGACATAACAAGACATGAGAGGACAGCATACAAAAACATAATACATTTCAAACACAGTAAAAAGAGAAAATAAGAGTTGAGAGAAATAAGAAAAGACTAAAACTATTGCTAGGGTATAGGCCAACTCAATTGTGGACTGAGAGTCATGCGTGATCAGCCATTGTTTCAATTGTCCTTTAAAAGCTGTGAAAGTGGGGATCTCCCTCAGTGTGACAGGGAGCTCATTCCAAAGGTAGACTTTCTGCAATAGACCTCACAGTCACCCCTGGATACAGATAGACCATAACCGCTGTCTCTCTTCCTGTGTATAAACTCCTTGAGAGGAGGAGGAGCCAAATCATTTCAAAAGATTATATTTTTCCAAAATGGTGCAATGATGGTATGATTTTTATGATTCTTTTTTAATCAAATACCTTAATGGCTCTCTTGAAAAGTTGTTCTATAGGTCTGATGACTGTTTTGTTGTACCAGCAAAATTAGTTTAATGTTACATTTTTCGGAACTCT
This sequence comes from Electrona antarctica, assembly GCF_951216825.1. Classification (NCBI taxonomy): domain Eukaryota; kingdom Metazoa; phylum Chordata; class Actinopteri; order Myctophiformes; family Myctophidae; genus Electrona; species Electrona antarctica. The sequence goes on from NC_136806.1 coordinate 37,128,797, forward strand.
AATTAAAGTTATTAGACCAAATCGTTGTACAAGCAACATACATTTGTATACAGGACACAATATGGCAACATCCTTACTGGGACAAAAATGTCAAAACACAAATGTTGATTATAAAGGGAGTGTAAGTGATACCAAATGGACCCTTGCAGGTCTGTAACTCAGAGTGTACAAATGAAACCTTACGGGTCCATTTGGTTCCATTTGTACACTCTCAGTCAGAGTTAGGGGGGTCCTTGAAATTAAACGAGAACCGAATAAAGACAAAATTCCATTGTTAATGTGCAGCTACAAGTTAGTAAAATAATAATGTAAATGGTACAGTAAGAGTAGAAAACAGTCGTGCAACATCAACTAAGCAATCAAAATATGACTGTAAATTAAACATGGTATCATCGTGATAAATTACGTGGTATTGAAATGGCACAGACTGGCATACTCGCCAACACCAGTATTTTAGGCAGTATCGGCAGCTTAATAGGTATCGGAACAACTCTACTCTATGTTTTTATATGCTAGCAACGTGTTCAGTAACAGGGGCCTCTGCATCTCTTCTCTCCCACTCTTTAGTGTACAGAAAATACATTTTCAGGGCGGGATACCAATTTTATCCAATCGGGAGAGACAACCTCACAAAGATAATTTATCAGCTTCAAATGTATAGTGTTCCAGTTCCAAGTATGTGTGCCATTGTTTTGTGTGTCATTACTTCCAATTCCACGTGTTTGTCCTGCATGTATCCTGTAGTGTATATATAGGCCTATAGTTATCTCTCCTGATTGGATATCATGTATCCTGTAGTGTATAGGCCATCTCTCCTGATTGGATAAGATGGTATAACGACTAAAGATCTGGAGAGATGGGGAGACCCCGTTACTGGGGGCTCACTTTATAGCTATATGATTATTATCAGAATATATATATATACACACTTATTTTTAGCAAAATAAAATATTACCTAAACCACACAGAGATAGCAATTCAGCAAATGTATTTACGACGTATCATTTTGTTACAATCCTACTGAAACTATAAAGTTGTTTTTAATAGAACAAATTGTAACACCGGGCTATAATGGGACTGGGTGAGGCCTGCCTGCAGCTCATTATGTTGTAGCATGGTGAGTGTGGCAGGCTGGGACATCCATCCAGTCAACATCTGTGAAGAACACAGACCTCCTTTAAAAAGGAGCAGACACACTGCTCTACTCTACTGACCCCCCACCGTGATGCACACACACACACACACACGCACACACACACTACAGACACTACGCGCACGCACGCGCCCTGATATCGCGATATTTGGCCCGACTGGATACATTCGGTCGGTGTCTTAAAACGTTTCTGATAAATCATTCACGCCATATCACGGTGGGGAGAGAGAGGGGATGGGTCGTTGGCCTTGTAAGATGATGTGTTGTCCCATTGGGTTTCAATAACCCATTCATGAATCATTCATTAGTTTAGGCTATACTAGATTAATTATTCTGCTTCATTCCTTCCCTTTATATTCCTTCTCTTTTTTTGGGGGGGGGGGGGGGGGGGCGTTGATTCAAAATGCCGACCACCACAGGCCAGGGCACTACAAAAACACATTCAATGTAAGCAAAGGTGATGGATTCCCCAAAACCAGGTCCAATGCGATCGGACCACACGTGGCATTTCTATAGACTATTTGTGTGACATTTCTCAGTCCAAAGCGAGCGGGTCAGAAGCTATGTGCATTGAATAAGTGGGGCTATTATTCTCTCTCTCTCTCTCTCTCTCTGAGAGAGAATATGGTAACCGCCGATGGAGCGGTGACGAATGGATGTAGGGCTACGACAGCTGTCCCAGCCAGGCAGGGAGGGAGGTTTCTACTACACACCGCATGCTTTTACAGCCATTCCGCCTCTTAAATACACCGTTTAGTCCAATTAAACACGACTAACACAGGTCTGTGTGATTAACATCAAGGTGTCATGGTGGGACATGCGGGCTAAACCAAACACATCGCTCCCTGACTGTTCAAATACATAACGTTGCAACACACAGTCACACACACACACACACACACACACACACACACACACACACAGTCTCCTCTGCTTACCTCCAGTCCAGAGCGTCTGCACCCAAACTGCGTGCTTTTTTCTCTCTCTCCCTCCGACGCAACGGGTTCCTTTCACAGTTGCTTTGGACAGAATCTCAGATGCGTCTTCCTTTCCCCGAAATGCAAACACTTCTTCTCCTTCCCCTTCATGTTCCCTTCCCACCACCAAGCAAGCAGCGAGCAGCCCGGGCCTCCCGTCCCTCCCTCCCTCCCAGCTCTCCGTCCGTCCGGTGCAATAGCAGGTGAACGCGCCTCAATGATGGAGACGGCAGCGCGTCGGCTCGGCTCTCCTCCTCCTGCTGCTGCTCTGTTGCTGCTCCATTTTCAATTACGGAAAGAAAATTCGTATTCCAGGAAACGCGCTAGCTGACCGGCCAGTCGGCGTGTCACAACAGTAAATAGCCTATACTCAACAATACATGTCGTAACAATTGCGCTAATAATGTTATAATATAGTATATCCCCGCGGGCAGCAGCTTATGGATGTAAACGGGACGGTATAGCCTTTCAAACGCCTGCGTCGTGGCGCCCCGTCGCCTGTTATCTACCTTTTAGAAGATGCTTGTGTTGCCATTGTCACGGCGGCTTTTTTCCCTTCCTTCCTTTTTTTTTTTTTTTTTTTTTTGCAGCTGGACCTCTCCCCCTTTCCCTCTCTCTCTCGCTCTCTCTCTCTCTCTCTCTCTCCCGCCCTCCTTTCCTCTCTCTCTCTCCCTTCCTCTCTCTCCGTGCGCGCGGTCTCGTAGGCGCGCCCTCGCTCTCTGATTCTTCGTGGTTTCGACCTGTGAACGCGCACAAGCAGAAGTCGACGCCGGACGCAGCCAGGGCCACGCACGCACGCACGCTGCACGCACTGACGGACGCGCTGAGCAAATCAGGTACCCCCCCTCGCGCACACACACACACACGCACACGCACACGCTCACACACACACACACACACACACACACACACACACACACACACACACACACACACACACACACACACACACACACACACACACACACACACACACACACACACACAGTCTCCAAATAGGACTGTATCATAACAGGGCAACTGCAATGACATGAATAATGAATATCTACTCATGTATGCCCAGGCTGGATGATAGCTACACTCATCATAATGCATTTATCAAAATGGAAGTGTTCCTGAGTACAGTATATGTATGCAGACTGTCTCTTCTTTCTAAATTAGACATTTTTCTTTCAAATTCTGAATGAAGAGAGTTGATAAATTAGTGATCTCACAATTAAGGTCAATGAATGTGATAGGATCCTCAGCCTTTTAAATGTCATGGACCCCCAGTTTGATATCTCTCCTGTCTGGAAAAACCACCCAACTCCAAAATGTCAATTTTTCAGGAAATGAAAAATATAGCCTACATTTTTCAGGAAACAAAGCAATACTGCTTTGTGACTTTAGAAATTACTTGCATGAGAGGGGGAGATGGTGGAGTTAGTTGCTTTAGCAGACAGTTTGAGGGTCCAATGGAGATAATAGGTTTTGTCCAAAGCGTTTTTTTTTTACTACTTTCCATTGGTTCAATATTTTCTACGACACACAGACTTGAAGGGTGTTCAATAGCACTGATTTATGCAAAAAAAAAAAAAATCAATAACCTCAAAAATGGAGTTAGGTGGTTTCCTCCCCCGACAGCAATGATATGCAATATTAGATCAAAGAGTTCTGAAACATTTCAGGCACCCCAAAATAATCATACTGTAGGTGGAATGGCGGATTATGAGGCACGACACGCAAAAGCATATGCATATGTGCAGCACACATGCATAATTATGAGATAGGCCTGCAACATTCACCTGCATTTCAGCAGGATTTAAAGCAAGGGATTCCTGTGACAGGCACATTTTTTAATAATAAATTATTCATCTCATTATACTTTATCTGTTATAAATAAGGCAGGCCCTGGTTTCTTCCAAGAGTTGGGCCCCTAACATTTTCTAAAACTAGAGTTTTTTATGTTTATGATACTTAAAGGACCATACAGTCAAGTGTTATATGATGCTATTGTATGAATGAGGGGGCCCCATTTAGATAACATTATGTTATTTGTCGCAATTTATCGAAATGGGCCCCCTCATTGTTGTAATGCGTGGACGTTAACATCTAATGTTGTTTTACGCAGCTTGCGCTTGCTTTTTGGATCCCTCCCTCTGGAATCCTAAACTTTTATTTTTTATTTTATTTAACCTTTATTTAACCAGTAAAAACATAGAGACTGAGTCTCTTTTACAACTGGGAACTGGCCAAGAGGCAGAAATAAAATTACACTTCAATGCTACATCACCATACATTTTGTCAAATTTAAATTACACAACAGCCAAATAATACATCCATGACATACCTCAAGAAACCTATAGGCCAGGGGTGCCCATGAGGTAGATCGTGATCTACCAGTATAGCTCACACAGGCTGTGGAGGTAGACCACATGACATATATAATTTAAATAAAGAAATAAACTATATATGTTTGGCATTTGCCACTTGAATTAAGGTGACTTCACTTGATTGACATAAAAATGGGAAGTTCAAACTCACAATGCAATACTTTGTTTTCAAGAGTGTTTTGCACCATCATCAGTATTTTAAATGTATGTACAAAAAAACCCATACCAATTCCATTTCCCCCTCTATTTCCCATTCCTATGTAACTATTTTCAGCAAAAAATATTTTTTTGGTGGGTACTGTAGATGTGGTTGAGCTGGTCATTTTGAAAGTAGCTCTCAAGTCTAAAAAGGGTGGGCACCATCATATAACCAAGTGCAAGAATTGTGCACAGAGCAAATACACAATATACATTATAAACAGGAAAAATAAATATATGGGCTAGTACACATCCAAACATGAGCAGGTGTTGAACTGTACATTTAAGATGATCCTTTTGAAACTTCTCAATGGAACTTTCAAGGTCATTCCACGACCAGGGGCCAAAGCAGGCGAGACATTTTCTACCCCCCTCAGATTTGAATGCTGGTACTACACACCGTAGCCAGGCATTTGATCTGAGGTTTAGACCATTTTTTACCAAATTCAATTTGGAGGAAATGTAAGAGGCAGATCACCAAGAATGGCTTTATAAATGAAAATACACCAATGATGCAGCCTGTGCAATGTCAATGAGAACCAACCAACTGTAGCATACAATGAACAATGATGTGTTCTGAAAGGTGAGTTAGTTATGAATCTCAGTGCAGCATACACTACAGGTATCAGCATGGTGCAGTAACATGTATCATGATGGTTTAGGACTTTTGGGGTTAACACAATCTGTGCCAATTAACATTAGGTACTGTACTAAACCTGCTTGTGCCAAAACGAGAATTCTCGTCATTTATTGATTTCAATTAATCAAGAACTAATACTGGATTAATTGCGACTGTAGGTTGCCGTTTACTATGAAAACCTGCAAAACCTGTCAGTCACACCTTGTGACACTCTCCATTTATGACCAATACAGAATTCATTCCATATGTTGATCTGACCTCATCAAGCCCTGTACACTCAAGACACACTCCATATATGGCCAGACCTCATCAAACCCTGTACACTCAAGATACTGCCCCCGCTGCCACCCTTACATCTCCATATATAGAGCTGACCTGTTCTGAAATTCCATATGTTGATCTGATCACAAACCCTGTTCACTCAAGACACGCTCCATATATGGCCAGTACAGAATTCATTCCATATGTTGATCTGACCCCCCCCCCCCCCCCCCATGCCAAAGCGCCAGGGCTCTCCCAGCAGTCTGCCATCCCCCAGGCGGATGTGTGAACGTGACCTCGCCCTTTAGAGTGAGGTCGCTTCTCGCCCTCAGGGTTTCTTACTGGTATTCAGTATTAATTAATCAATCCATTCATTGTCAATGAAACCCAGTGACATGACGATGCAAAGACGCAATGATGCATGTATAGCTGCTCCAAAAACTGCTACAAATACACTGTGTAGCTTTGCATCTAATCTTTGTATCTTTTGCATCTGCCTGTGTGAACGCAGCATCAGGCTCAAGCTCAGGGGCCCCTGGGACTGGGCCCACTAGGCCCCTGGGACTGGGCCCACTAGGCCAGTTGGGTAATCCTCATATTTGAACTAGGGACCCCCCACCCACCCTGACAAGTGCTTTGAATTGTAGAAGTTGAGGCATTACATTTTGTTTGACTCGACTCCACAAATGAACATTGTGAAATCTGCAAGCTTGTACATCGGCTATGTTCACCATGTTTGCCTCTTCTTACGTAATATTTGAACATTTTGCCAATTTGGTTTTAAAAAGGTACACTTATTCCAAGCTAATTGAGTAGACAGAAATGGTGGCATCTTATAATTAGCATTATACTGAAATTGCTTAGCCGCATGCACGCATGCCACCCCCGCTGCACACACACACACACACACACACACACACACACACACACACACACACACACACACACACACACACACACACACACACACACACACACACACACACACACACACACACACAGTACTGCACGTTACCTTGTAAACAGATTAGTTTATCTTATTAGCCTGTTGACTCTTTTAACTTTAACCGTACTGTGAGCTAATGATCTCCATAGTAACAGAAACTATATGTACTTAGTTTACATACAGCTCTTGAAATACCTTTCCATCAACAACATTCATGATTACAGATGGTAAAATGGTAAATGGTGCATTTATATAGTGCCTTTATCCAAGGCGCTTTACATAGATTGTGCATTACATTAGCCCCATTCACACACACATTCATACACCGATGGCGGCAGAAACCATGCAAGGCACTAGCCAGCACATCAGGAGCAATTTGGGGTTCAGTTAAGTGTCTTGTTCATGGACACTTCGACACTAACTCTGGGGGAGCCCAGGTTCGAACAGGCAACCTTGCGGTTACCATCCAGCCACTCTACCCTTGAGCCATCGCCGCCCCCAGATGTTATTTAACATACAGTACAAAGAAACTGACTTTATACATTTTCTCAGCAGATGACAAATTTCACTAAATACAATTCATATACACCGATATGAACCCGCACACAGGTTTCACAATAACAAAAGGCTTTTTCAGCTTCACAAATATAATAAAATATCAAAAGGGGTATATTTAACTGTGACCCATACAAAGTGGTATCAAAAGTAACTGTGACCCATAAAACGTGGATGCAGATGTAGAAGATAGACAAAATCCACTCAAAACTAGCTAATGGATGCAGAAGGAGAATTATTTCTTTGGTGTAATGGACAACAGCCACTCAAAACTCAGAATATCAGTACTGGTGGGTGTTAATTTAGGTGAGTCACTAACATTCCTCCATTCTAGAAAGTCTACATTTTATTCTTTAACGAGCTTCAGTTGTGAGAAAACATTCAAAATGGTCATTCTGTACAACTAACTATCCAATAATAATTTGTTCAATTTGCATCTATTGGCTAATTTAGGATTTTAGGAATTTACTTCATAATTGTTCAATACCTGTATGCAACTGTTTCTGATTGTTGCCAAGATATTGTCTTTCTTTGTTGTTCTTATGTTATTTATGTGTAATCTTGGCATCATTGTAAATGAGGGTCTCCATCAATGATCTCTTCGAGAATTTTAAATAAAGGATGAAAGGATGAATGAATGAATGAATGAATGAATGAATGGTCTTAGGAATGCAGGGATGTGGGGTGTGTAATTGATAGAAAATTACACAACGATAGAAAATGTTCCATTTTTTTGAGTGAACTACTTCTTTAAGTGCTCCCATTGATTGGCACAAGTGGAAATAGTGTTGCGAGGGTAAGTAATGTAGGATAAATGTATGCAGCTCCATGGCTATAGGGTTAATATGTAAGACATGGCATTTTAAAGTTTCTCACTTTGACCTTTAATCATGGCAGCAGTGGGTGTTTATACGACACCTCTGCTACAAATTGTGATTCATCTCCCAATTTAGACAGTGACAAAGGAAAGTTCTACTCCCAGCGCATGTCTTTTTTTAAGGCCACTTTGGATAAAGTATTGACACCAAGTGAAATGAGTCAAGAGAGTGAGTCTTAAAAAAGATATATAGGCCTATATCAAGAATAGAATAGTCCTCACTCCTATGTATGTATTGCACACGCGCACACACACACACACACACACACACACACACACACACACACACACACACACACACACACACACACACACACACACACACACACACACACACACACACACACACACACACACACACACACACATATATATAATGATGTTATATCATCAATAAAAGTGTTTTGCCAATTATTTGAGGGCCCACTTGCAATATCCTTGGGATTCCTTGGGAGGTTGGGATTCAATCGCTGTATTACAATTATGTACACAAGCACCTTATTTCTGTGTTTGTCCAGAACAAGTTCATACAATATACAGCCTTGGCTGGAATGGTAATAAAAACTAGCCAAACAACTTTGTGGACAAAAGAAAAAGAAAGAATAAAGCAACAGAAAAAAATGACAGCTAGGTTTCAGACCAGAACAAGCAGGACAGCTATTAACGGTGGAATAAAAGTTATGAAAGCAGACACGATGCAATCCTGCTTTCAGCAGAGAAAAAATATATATTGTTGTGATATGTTTTGTACAACTTTGTATTTATGGATACGGACGTTTCTACTCTACCACAATGTTATGCTGCCCACACGGGCAGATGCAAAAGATACAAAGATTCTAAGCTACACAGAGTCACAGACACTGTATTTGTGGTCGTTAAGCAGCAGGAGGACGGGGATACGGACGTTTCTACTCTGCCACAATGTTATGCATGAAGTGCTGCCAGGTCCGCGTATTGAAAGTGAGTTGTAGTGTGTGTAAGTAGCGTGTTGAAAGGCATTTTTTGTGGGCTTGTTTTCATAGACCTGACAACAGTGAGTGTGTGTGTGTGTGTGTGTGTGTGTGTGTGTGTGTGGTGTCGCGTTTCAGCGTCACTGCACGTTTGCATAGTAAGTGTGCGACCTTCAGTTGCAACAAGTGGAGTTGATTAAACAAAAAAAGAATAACAGACAATATTGGATAATAAAAATAATGAAAAAAACATCACAGCACCTTTAAAGAATTCATAACATAAATATTTCAGACGTTCAAAGCATCAATTGCTTCTAGAGCTTAAATGGGGAACAGATGACTTTGTGTTTATGTGTGAATCATAAACTACAATTAGAGAAAATATCAGAAATTCACCTGAAGCCAAGGCACAAATTGCCGCAGTTTGTTCTGCAGCCTGCAGGCTCTCAGCAGTTGCGTCATCTAACACATATTCCAGATGTCTGGAAATTATAATACCGCCATAGATGCATTTATTGACTTTTAAGAAAAAGGGCTCCGCAGTGTGTGTGTGTGTCTGTGTGTGTGTGTGTGTGTGTGAGTGAGTGAGTGCATGCATGCATGTGTGAATATTCATTCCAATTTTTGACCAGGAGCACGAATACTGTACACAGGGATTACGCACATAAATTTACACTCCCACACAAAACGGTGGAAATAACTACATCTTCTCTGAGGCGCTGATGCATATTAATGGCGGCGTAGACGCCCTTGGCCATACACTGGCTCTATTGTAGTGCAATGAAGGCAGCTGGAGAGAGAGGTGACATTGCACATTTGAGATATGACAAACGTACTGTCCATGCACCCAAAAGCCACTCCGATTAAGGGAAGGCCAATGCTCAGTGTCTGGTTCTTTAGTACAGGGCTTCTGAAACTTACGTGCCTGCCAAGGACCCCCAAATTGATGCGTATTTCGACGAATGGCCGCGGACCTCCATCTGAAAACGTTTTGTGCCAGGGACGTCCAGACGAGAAGATTTATGTTGAAGAGAATACAATTTTTCAAGATGTACAAGCTTGTGGCATGGCACAAAGTCACACAATGTGAGCTTGTAGATCTGCTGATTATGAATAGCCAATATGAATAGTACTGTATAAATGGATACAGTGGTTAAAATGATATACTAAATAATAAAATGATATACTAAACGAATGATTGCGAGGGACCCCCCAGGGGTCCCTCGCAATCATTCGTTTAGTATATCCACTATTAGATATTTATATTTTACTTTGATTATGTAACCACACAAGCACATTTATTCTTTACATACTCTATGGATTACAAGAAGATCTTTTAGTCATTTTCCATCTGCAATTGACTTTTACAATTTAGCTGTTGACCCACACCAACATTTGTTTCCCTCATTTGGATGATGCCTATTGTAGTCTGTATAATTCAACTCGGTTTAATGGCGATGTGTGTTTCTATGCCTCTTAGTATAGCCTGTACTTTTCATTGGAATATTTCTTTGCAGCAATTCATTTATTATTCATCATCACCCAAACACTATTTGTCTGTAACGGCTGTATAATAAGCATGTCTTATAGAGAACTGAAGAGAAATCTTTCATCTTTACCTGAATACAATACCGCTATGAACAGTATATAACAGTGGTTCTCAACCAGTTTAATCACTTTAAGTTTAAATCAATTTTATATTTTGGAAGTTCAAAAATAGCCTATCTAGAAGCTCAGAGCTTGTAGATCTGCTAGTTCCGAAAAATTGTGAAAAGATCTTGAAAAATTGTTAAAGATAATCTTGAAACACAAATCCTTCTGTTTTTTGTTTTGTGTATTGTTGTTGCTTTTATTTTTATTTGTGTTTTATTTATTTGTTTGTCTTAATAAGACCCGTGTCCTTTATGTTTTTCATTTGGGGGGAAAAAAACGAAAACTTGTCATGTAACATTTTTGTCTTAATTGGGATCTACAGTTATGTGAAGCAATGCTATGGATACAGTATGTATGCAATGACTGCTTCTGTCAAATTCCAATAAACAAACGAAAAAGAAAAATCGAACACAAATCTTATGGGGGTCCCTGACACAAAATCTTTTCAGATGGGGGTCCGCATATCATTTTGAAGGTCCTTGACATGAAAATGTTTGAACAGTAAGAGAATAGATGTGGATTGTCTTTGTTTATTCATGATGGTTATTAATTTAAAATGATCTCTCTCTGAAGTCTGAAGTCAGAGAGCTGCCTGCAGTGGAATCAGTACGTTTTGGAGCTCTCTGGTGTCTCTGGTGGAAAGAATGCTATTGGTTTGACTTACTACCTAGCCTCGATACCCAGGCTTTCATACTACCTCATCAAACATTGATTCTAATGAAAGTTTGTCCAGTTTTCTTGACATGATAAGAATTATAGCATACGGTATATATTTAGATATACATTTTAGGATAATACATTAGATTAGATTGAGAAAATCCTCCGATTTTCCCAATATCAGTATTCTTTATTCTAGTTACTTTTCCCAGACATATTCATGAATCCACATGACATAAAGAATATTCAGCAACTTTCATTAATATGATTTAGACATTTTCTCATATTTCTGTAGTCTTTAATAAAGAGCTAAAGTCCAATACTTGCTAAACTTTAAAGAATAACAGGAACGTCCACAATATGTGTCATGTGACCACCACAGATACATTTAACCACTAAAACCCTGGAATCCCTCAGGGCTCTACTACTACTACTACTGTCCTACAAAGCCAAAGTGCAGTAACTAGGTTTTTGTGGAGAAATTGACTTATTTATCTGTCTCAAATGTCAAATAAGCTTTCATGATACTGGAGGCTAAACAATTACTATAAGAACATATACAATTAGTGCACACACTAAAATACCAATAAGCCAATTAGTGAACTATCATGTATACCAATAAGCCATTTAGTGCACAATAATTCAAATAGGCCTACCAATAAGCCATTTGGTGCAGTTTATATACCAAGCCATTTGGAAACATGCCTAATGTCAAAGGCTATTTTATCAGTTTGATTCTTTCCGTAGCAGTTACAGTACTGTACTGTATATACTAGGCCAACATTCTCACTCTCGTAGTTGTGCTATAGAGCGTTGCAGTCCCGCCCCCTTTCATGACGACGAGCGGCCCGGAAGAACATTTTCCATTCATTTTTCCCATAGAAATTTCAGAAAGTATTATTTTGTATTATTTAAAGACCTGTAAGCCTCGGACAAAGCCAACTCGGATGGTAACAAACCATGACAGTAAACACAATTTTAATTAGAAAGAAGAAAAAAAGGGTAGGGTACAACACTTTTTTTTTGTTTTTCTTTCTAATTATTTGTTTGTCCCAAAAAATTGTGTTTATTATCATGAGATGTCACCTTCCGAGTTGGCTTTGTCCGAGGCTTACAGGTCTTTAAATAAATACTTTCTGAAACGTCTATGGGAAAAATGAATTGGAAATTCCCTTCCGGGCGCTCGTCGACTGCAACGCTCTATAGTTGATGAGTTGGGGTGTCATCTGACCATGTTTGAAAGCTTTCCCCACAATAACAGAATAGTATATATAACAGAATAGTAAAGAGCTCTTAGAGACTATACGCTAAACCACATGGGTGTGCACCAATGTGGTTAAAACATTTAAAATAAGGCAGGACTTGGGCCCAGTGAGGCACCCCAGAGTGAGCTGCCAGTTGATCGAGGCCGTGCAGAGTGGTGCGAGATTGCGAGCTCCTTTGTTCACTCTACACTAAATATCTTTGTGAACAGACGACCTACAAGCTCATAGCACGTTGCATTGCAAGCTTCTAGATCATCTATTTTCAGTGAATGTTCGCACTCAGAATATGGACACTAGTGTGCATGTGGTTAAAATGGTGTCTCTGTGTTTGGTACTTTAGTTTAAAGAGGAGTGTGGGCTCCAAAGCGTCATGGTTGGATGAACTCTTAAAATGACACTTAAGGAGCTACAGAGTGTGACCAACCTTCCTTTTATTCTTTAGGTTTGTTCTCTTTGGGGCCAGAATTTGGATATCGTAGAAACCGTGTATTGTATGTCCAAAACTGTCGCAATGCGATGCGTTAATTATTTGTGAGCTTGTAGTTTGTAGATCAGCTATTTTTACTATTTTTGAATGACACTGTAGTATATGGTAATTAAGCAGGGCTTTAATTTACAAAAAGAAACCTTTAAATATGGAGATATGAGTTTTCCTGCCCCACAGCAATGATATACTGCTACAAAGTAAAAAAAAAATAATAATAATAAGAAACGTTTCGAGTAAAATATGACCAAAAATACTTACAGTAACTTTAATCCTATTTCGGACATGTCATTATAGGCAAAATGTTGAGTTGATACTGTGCATTTTATTTAATATTGCTTTTTTGCTTTCAACATTTTAAAATTAGGCCTTAAGTGGTAAAAAGAGCATTAAACTGCTGTCTGTACCCATTATCATAGTACTTGGAGTCCAGTCTATGACGTCAGTTCTGTCTGTGACATCAGAGACACACATGGATGTATACAAGCAGACAGCAGGGAGTTAGAGAACCTTTTCACCCACACAATAACCCAGCAGCCAATGCTGGGCACTGAACCACTCACGTTGTCAGCACGACCACCCCGGCAACAATTCTCTGGTTGTTATAGTGTATTATAATTTATAACCACTTCCTTGCATTCATATTATTTTGTGTATGAAAAATGTGTGTTCTATGATTTGACTTCAGCAAGTAGCAAGGTTGAAAGTGGGCTTTCAATCGGCGAGCATTACAAATAAATAGAGATGGGCAATATAATCGATATGGCAATATATCGCGATATTTTATTTCCAAATACTGTATCGATACTCCAGGTCGTAGAATTGCCATACTTTGAGGGGAAGAAACTCTCTTCTCATGTATAGAAAGCAAGTCCAGTGTTTTGAATAACACACCATTTAGTCTTAGTCTTCTGAAATGGTTTAGTCTAGTCTAGTCTTAGATGAGTAAATATGGAAAAACCTTAGTCTTTTAGTCTTAATCTTCAACAAAATTAACACGGAAAAATTGAAAATAAAAACAAAATATGTATAAAAAAATGTTTAAACTGCTCCGCTCCTCTAGATGTCGCTGTACTACTGCTAGTTAGCCTTCCAGTGATTAATCTCAATATAAATGGCAATATGTATCGCATCGCAATATATCGCGATACAATCCTATCGTGACCCAAGTATCGTGATACGTATCACATCGTGAGCCAAAACTCATTTCCCGATTCTGAACAGTCCTATAAAGGATCTGTGGAATCCAACCTAATAAGTTCTGCATAATAGAGTTTGGCATATATTAGTGCAAAAATATGAAACCCATTTCATCTACCTTGTTCCAGCTTGTGTCTCTGCATGCGCTTAAAATGTCATGCTGAAGGGTACACTGCACACATGGAAAAAACAACAAAGGAAAAACATTTTTCTTATAAAGCATTGCATTATTATAAATTGAAACAGACCACAACAAAAGGATGTACAGTATATAAGGAGAGAGAACAAGCGCCCACCACCACCTCAGAAGCCACACATTATAGATTAAAGTGTACTTTGATAATGCTCTGCTTAAAAGGAATTGGAAGGAGCCAGAGCTAGATGATCGCTGCTTGGATTCTCTTTCCATGCGTTAGATGTCTGGGCTGATGACTCCATGTTAATGTCATCCCTTTAATCTAAACCTTGGAGCAGATTACGAGCCTATTCATTAGCGACTCCCAATAATATTCAGCCGCTGTCTCTTCATAGGTTTGGCGCTAATTATTCATAGGACATAAAAATCACGGTGATTATGTTTGGCACCAGTGACTGCGTACAGGACACGGTTTTCACGTTTCAACCCCAGACTGGAGTCTGTCTGTGGTAGTAAGTCTTCAAAGTGGATGCCAAGGAAATTGTACGGTTAATATCTACTTTGTTGACCAGGGTACCCCAGGGGTCTATGCTAAGCCCCCTCATTGTGTCCCTCTACTACTACCTTTTTCACATCAAGGTCCATTATTTATTCAGTATTTGGCCACGGACCACCATTTGATGAGATTTGTGTTAGCCTATACCATAGGAGAGATAATAGGCAAACGTTGATCAATATATATAACAATTCTTCTACATTCTCCAATGGTGTAGACTTCTTGAAAATTACATAATTCAGATGTGTAACAATCATGTAACTCTTGAGTGTGTAGAATGAATACGGGTTCATTTGGTTTCATTCACTCTCAAGAGTTAAAGATCTATAAGGGTCCATCTGGTTACCAACTCCCCATCATTTAGCTGGGGACCACCTGGAACCCTCTGGTTGAGATTGAGAACCATTTGTCCTCAATATACGTTATACGATACGTTATGCCGTGAGTTACAGGCCTACCTCCTGCATGAGACTCTAATGAGCTTTATTCCAATATGTTTGGTATATTGTTTTTGTGTGGGGCTTTTTGCGTTATCCTTTTAGCATAACCTTTGACATCTGTACTACCTGTACCTTAATAATCGTGCTAATAAAGTATACAATCAATCAAAACAAGCTTGTAGATCTGCCTTTTATACCGAATTCTTGTTCGCCATGCAGTTATTATGACATGCCCAGATTGGGGACCTTAGGATTCATGGAGTTTAAGTTAGGCAAAACCATTTGTTAGCAGTAGAAACAGGAACATAGATATGTTCTAGTTATTACTGATTCACGAATCAGTAAAATGAAAATACTGTTTTATATGGTTCCGGTTTGTGCCTGGGTTTGTACAGGGTGGTAATGAGGAACCCGTCTCCCTGCTTTCCTTGCAGCATAATGCAGAACGCCACACAAAGGCCTCTAATAGCATCCTTTAATATGGACCACAGCAGGAGAGCTGGCCCCTAATACAAACGATCACTCTTTAGATCTCACATCTTTAATGTGAGTCTCGTAAGGAAAATATGTCTGGCGTGTTCATGGCTTGTCCTTGTTGCTATACCATACAGCATTTGTTCTCAAACATTTTCATGTCAAGGACAATATGCAAATATGCAGTGGTGTACATTTACTCAAGTACAGTGTTGAGGTATTTGTACTATTGTACTACTAGTATTTCCAATTTCCAATAATCTTTACATTAAATCTACTACAATTATTTGAACACTTTAATTACTAGTTACTTTGGAGATTTAAAATTTTGACTAGAAAATCTACAGTAACCACTGCAACCCTATATACATTTTGACCATTTGAAAATAGCAGATCTACAAGCTCAATGTGTCGCGATGCGATACACTGACCTTGTAGATAGTCTATTTTCAAAAGATTTTGTACACGTTTTGATCTTGTGAAATGGGACATTCTGCAATATAAGTACTTTTACTTTTAGTGCTTTAAGTATATTTTGATTCCAGGGGCACCCGCTGGCCTAGTGGTCCAGGCGCATGCCACATATAGGCTCTGGCCTGACAGCGTGTGGTCTGTTCGAGTCCCGTTCATGACCTTTGCTGCATCTCTCCCCTTCTCTCTCTCTCCCTCTTTCCTGTCCATCTTCACTGTAACTATTAATACAAAAAAACAAAAGCATAAAACAAAAAGTCTTAAAAAAAAAAGGATATTTTGATTCCGATACTTTTACTTGAGTACATTTTGAATACGGGACTTCTACTTGTAACGGAGTATATCTACATTGCAGTATTGATACTTTTACTTTTGAGTACTTTTTCCACCACTGACAATATATACGTATTTGGCAACGGACCCCCCATCGTTTGTGCCAGGGACCTCCAGAAGGGGAAATTGTGTTACTGTTAAAACATTTCTCAATTATTCAAATGTTTTTCAAGATTATACACACACACACACACACACACACACACACACACACACACACACACACACACACACACACACACACACACACACACACACACACACACACACACACACACACACACACACACACACACACACACACACACACACACACACACACACACACACACACACACACACACACACACACACACACACACAATTTCAAATAGCCAATCTACAAGCTCACAACCCGTTGCGATTGTGAGATTGTCTATTTTTCAATAGCTAAAAGTACAAAATAGGACTATAGTTTAAAGGGTAAGACCACTTTTGTAGAGGTTTGGGTTGTGTAGTTACCTTGCCATGATGTTACTCCAAATGTGGACAAGAAATCAAAAATAATTTCTCCAGTGATTAGAAATTGATAATTCAAAATATGCTCCTCATTGACTTACATTGTACGCTGAAACAGCTCTCAAAGTCACTCTTTTAGTACGTAAACAAACACAAACAAAGTTGTTTCAGACAATATAGAGCAACACCAAAACTCATGTGGTTTTATTTCTTCATAAAAATGGTAACTTCCTGTTGATTTTACTATATGAAGATCTGGATCCGGATCCATGGATCCAGTCCGGGTTTTCTTCTGAATAAAAATGGACAAATCAACAGGAAGTTAACATTTTTATGAAGAAATAAAACCACATGAGTTTTGGTGTTGCTCTATATTGTCTGAAACAACTTTGTTTGTGTTTGTTTACGTACTAAAAGAGTGACTTTGAGAGCTGTTTCAGCGTACAATGTAAGTCAATGAGGAGCATATTTTGAATTATCAATTTCTAATCACTGGAGAAATTATTTTTGATTTCTTGTCCACATTTGGAGTAACATCATGGCAAGGTAACTACACAACCCAAACCTCTACAAAAGTGGTCTTACCCTTTTTAAGTGGTTGAAATGATTATGATGCTACTTAAACTAATTTGGCTGGGGACCCCCTGGAACCCCTTCAAGGACTCCAATTTGGAACCACAAGATACAGCATGTGTCCGTTCTGTGATGCATCACAGCATAGCTGCATGACACTGCATGTGTGGCGTCGTTGGAAATATGTGGAATCCTCAGAAACGCTCTCCCGGTGCTTCAACGGTCGCATGGAGCTTATGCAAAGTGGACAGGTGATAAGAGGGATTTTGCACGCATGCATGCGCATTGCGCACACGCACACACACACACCAAAGCCCCAATGAGACTCCCATGGCCTGTTGATGAGGCGTACTGAATTCCTTTTCATCAACAGTCCAGGGTTCTCCTGCTGCACCAAACTGCCACCCTGCTCCCAGCCCAGGGCACCGACGCTCTGATGAATATGCATCCAATTAGTTCAGTTTTTATTTTTGCACAATTTAACTGTTAATGAGCATTTAAAAATGTATTAACCTGAGAGAGAGAAAGCCCTATAAACTGAACTAAAATGCAATTAGGCACCTATCTGCCAACACATTAAACTAGAGGAGTTCACAAACATCTGAAAATATTGAACTGATCTTTATTAATTTTAAAATTCTGTCTGCACGCCACTCGTACATATACGTTTCCACTCAGAACACAGCGCTATGAGAGTTTTTACATTTTTGTACAAGCTAATCTTCTATGGATTCTCTTCATATACAAACCCCATAGTGACAGTCCTGATCAGAACGACTACAATCTCCAGACAAGTTAAGTCTTCCAATTTCAAACTGTACATAATAACATCCAACCTTAGGTCTGAGTATTCAGGTCAAAGAAGGTTGTTTTATCAAAATAATGTTAACAAGCTTGTACATCCTCCAGAAAAAGCCCAGCTGCAGGACACACTGGTCAATAATGTGGAAAAGAAAATAACTAAGAGCCCAGACACCGGAAAGTGACCCTACAGTCTGTCAGTGGTAAACATTAATGAACTGACTGGGAGCAAGTCACTTTCCAGTGTGTAGACTCTTCATTCCTTTATTACCAGTTTTATCAAAATGACCATGTTATTAAAATTAACATCATACTGTAAGCTTCCATGAGAATAGTCCAGAAATAAAAGATAAATGATATGAACTGCACTATGCCCTAAAAGCTTCAAGTCACTGTCAGGGAAGACTAGACCCGTCATGGGTTATTAGTCAGGCTCACGGGAAGCCATTTTGAAGCCAAATATTCACACTTTTTCTTGCACATCTCACGGTACTGTAAGACCTTATGAACTGAATGTGATTCTTTTATCAGGGCATATTATTAACAATGGAAGCATAGACTGTGACCCAATAAGACTGAAAAAGCAGCTTGGTGACAAACGGCATTACTGGAACAAATGCAGTTAAAACAGTTAATATGCATCTATAATAATAAACACAGGCTGGTTTTATGTTGAAATAGTCATTTCAACATTTATACATCCTTTTTCAAATTACATGGAAAAATAATTTAAAAAATAAATTCAAATCAACATAATTCATAGGTTAACTCCAAGGCATGTGTCTGGTTATGTGTGTGCGGCCTCAACTGTTGCCAAAGCCAATTAACCACCTAAACCCTATATACTTGACCGGAGTCCCTCAGGGCTCTATACTAGGGTCCCTGCTGTTTTCACTGTAACGCTAAATATTTCCACCGAATGTTCCCAGAACAGGAACACTAGGGTTCAAGTGGCAAAGGCGCGTCCGAGTGCATCATCAGAAAAACTTAGGCTAACAGACGATGGGATTGTGCAGTTTGTATGTCGTCACATATACAAGCACAGTCCCCTGGATGTCAGCCAATGGCACACCGGCTCTGACTGCTTTCACCCCTCCTCTCTCCGCTTGGAGACCAATGGCATCTCTCCGCTCCCAGGAGGAGGAGGAGGAGTTGGGAAAAAGGAAAAGTTATATCCACAAAGACAACAAAAAATATATAAATACGATATTTAAATACCGCATTTTGATTTTGTATCAAGTCTAGTTAATTAAAAGCCTTTTGCTTTTAAAACCTACTTTGAGTGGCTGGACCATTGTTTTGTGGTTATATATATTTTTTTCTTCCTTTTTCCTGAACATTATTCCCTTCTATGAGCACCTTGGTGGTTTGAGGGATACGCTCCTGAAACCTCTCTTCAGTAGGAGGATTGTATCGGTGTTCATGATCCTCACAGAGCAATCGGACCAGTGCTGGCCTCTGACGGAGGAGCAGGAGAACGACAGCAGGACAAGGGGTGACCTCCTTAATTGCTCCTCCTCCTCTCCTCTCAGCAGGAGCAGTTTCCGCAGCCCTTCACGCTGTTCATGATCTCCCCCTGCAGTTTCTTCCTCTCCTCCTCTTTGGTGGACAGGCGTTGTTCGGCGGGCGGCTCAGCCCTGCTGATGCCGGCGAGGATCTTACTGTTCTGGGTGTTCCACAGCTCAGCGTACAGGCTGCCGGGCATGGCCAGGAGTGTGGCGTGGTCTCCGCGCTCCGCTACTCGACCCTGGGGACAGAGGAACAGAGGAAGAGCAAAGAAGTGCATGAGTGTCAAGGGCTGTGAGGGGAAACGAGAGACTGGAGGAGCGCTTAGAATTAGAGTTATTACCTATTTGCATCTTTCTGGGGAAGCTGAAAACAACGCCTTGGAAAATGTCACTTTAGGTGGTGCAATTCAATGACAACAACTATTATGGAGCTTGATCCAGAGGGCAGACTTTTTCCTTTTTGACTGCTCTTTTGTCCAGAAACTGTGACTTTACATTTGGATGTCCCGTGTTCTGAATTTTGCTTCCCCCCCCATGAGGAGATCTTGGACTTCATGATGCCGATCTGTGACGCCCGCTGTCTATACACTTGTCACTATCTATGACGTAGGACTTCTTATTTGAGCAATAGTCTAGGCCGATCTCACTGCCATTGACTTCAACTATGAAAATCAAGTTAAACATTTAAATAAATATATAAAATACATTTTGAAAAAATAAAACAATAATGTGTAAAGATGGCGATTGTATCAACAACACTGGAGATTGTATCCACTTCCAGCATAGGTCAGCACGGACCCTATTAAAAAGGAGTCAAATCAAAGCTCTGGGGAGAGAAACATCTCCATAAATTCACATCTGGGCCACGGTCAATATTTCCTCTAGTAAATTTAAATCATCCCGTCAGACTGCTCTGCTTAGAAATTTCTAAATAATTACCCATTGAATATTTAACCCATTCTGGGCGGGCCGGGCACCCCTTTGTGTTTTAAGCATTATGTTATACTTTAGCTATTTTTGAAAAATCGTGAAAATGTGGCGCAAATCTTTGAATATATATTCTTTCAGAGTGAACGTTTTTAACTCAAATCTTTGCTTCTGGGGGATCCCTGGAACAACTAACATATTTTCAGATGGAGGTCTTGGCCAATTACATATAGTTTCTGGGGTCCTTGACATGAACAACTTTGAGAACCACTGATATGGAAACATAGGTTTTTCAGAAAACTGTCATGATTTAGACCTCAGGTAAATTAGCCCCAAAAATAGGGCTTTTTTCTGAATCTCTGCTACCCCCACTCCAACACCTGGCACTCAGTTTACACACACATCTATAGTCAAAGGACCACAATTGATTTGTGTTTGATCCTTTCGACAGATATGTACAAATATATTGTCATGATATAATGCATGTATAATTTTATTAATAAAAACACCAATACATTGATCAAAAGAAAGGGTCTCGTCAGACAAGAGAAGGCTACGTAAAATAATAATTTAAATAAAATGTCTGTCACAAAAAACGTGAAAATTAACCACAACCAAATAATATCAGGACGATGCATACACTTGACCACTAAGGTTGATCATTGCCTCCACCAATCACTGCAATCAGTTGACGTTTACATCCAGACTCATAATAGTAATATAATATTACTATAATATATTCATATATTACTTTATGTATTACTATATGTATATTACTATAGTAGGGAATGAAGATGGAATTGAATGAACACATTTGTGAGGTCCCAGGGGTCGTTTTGGGCGTTCCAGAGGGACCCCAGAAAATGTTACAGTATCCTCAGGGAATGTTACAGCTTCCAAATCCGTTTACCCACAACTTTATACTTCGGCTATTCAAAAATTGCAGGTCTACAAGCTCAAAATGTGTCACATCAGCTATTATGTTCTTCTCCCGGGCAAAAAATCTTTTCAGATGTGGGTCTGTGGCCAAATGCATAACAATTTGGGGGGCCTTGACATGAAAATATTTGAGAACTACTGTTCATGTAGTCTTTCTGACCACAGATCAGTGTGTCTGAGTCTCTGTGGAGTCATGGAGGCCCTGCCGCCTCCCCAACAACTGTTCCCTTCTCTCTGACGCAAAAACATGGGACACATGCAGGCTGCACAGGCAGACACATACACACAAACACGCGTATGTATGCACGTACACGCACCCGCTTACCTCCCACACAGTCAAACACAAATAACGGCACCCCCTTCCCCCACCTCCCAGGAGCGCATGCAGAGGTGTCGGCGTCATCTTTAGCTCGCACGAGTCACGCACGTGACCGCTACCACTCGTTATTTTAATGAGCACCCCCCCCCCAGGCATTCCTCCGCTCATGACACCAGCAAACACTGTGCCGCTGCAGCCGCATCACACGCTAAACAAGCCTTCTCGCCGCGCCCCCTCTGATCCCCGCCATCTGATGCGCGACACTCACTCCACCAAGGCTTGATTCACAGTTGCACCGAAAACAAGCACATCCACCATTTTCGGTGTGCGACGTACCAATGCACGACTAAGCATAAATCGCACTTGACACCGCTCACTTTGTCACGTATCCAACTCTGTGACGGATGAACAGGTCGCATTATAAACGCTGCATCGAGGACTGTTGTGTGGAGGTCAAACGCACGCGCCGCTTTTTCTCTGTATGGCTGAGCGTTGGTGTCAAAGATGCTTCTGGCACTGATGTACGTTCGACACATGTTTTAAAATAAAACATGACAACAGTTGCCTGGCTGTATTTCTGCTCTCATCTCTGCACAGTTGAACGGCACATACAGTAGAGAGGCGTTTCTTTCACACAGCCGTTGAATAAAAGGCGGCCATTGAAGGGGCGAGGCGTTTGGTTTATAGTCCGGGGCGAGGCATTCATGGGTGTCTGGGCAGCGGGCCCAGCGCACAGTTATTAGTCAGTGAGACAAACAAGACCAACCATCGCTCTCCAACCATCTGACTGCAGCGAGCAGTCGCGTCTGACTGCTCTAATGAGTTCTCATGAAGAGAAACATCACGTTGGCCCTCGCTGACAGTGGCCTGTTTTGTTCTTGTGACTTAACTCATTAAGACCGGGAAGCATTGGTGTCATTTTATATATATCTGCAATTTCTTTTAGAAAAATCAAGTGTTTGAAGCATCTGATAAATAATAAGAGAATGTCTGTCTGTCTGTCCTAGCCCCCTTGCTCCTCACGGGAGCAAGCAGGCAGAAGGGAGCCGAGGCAGGAGAGGACTAGGAGGGAGGATATACTGTATAATCATATCAATGGAGCAGGTCACGGGTGTGTGTCTTGCAACGACGGGTCGCGCACACACGTGTGTGTGTGTGATGTCCGCTGACGGGTGTGTGTGTGTGTGTGTGTGTGTGTGTGTCCACACGAGCCGGCCGGGACCAATAACATAACTCTATGGCAACGACGGGCCACTGTGTGTGTGTGTGTGTGTGTGTGAGACAGACTTATGTGAATTCGAGGAATACACAGAACCCCCCCCCAGGGAATGCTTCACCTGCATAATAATATTAATTTTGTTCCCATCCCAACTTCCCAAGCTCATCCGTTAACAACTCTCTCCCCCAGCCCCACACTAAGTACCCTACACCTCAAAATACATACATCTATTAAATCACATTACGCACACTGTACATCATTTGGTGTTCATATATTCGAACGGGTGAGGACTAGTTTTAAATAATTTAGATCATTTCTTTTCCACAGATCTTTTCTTCTGGGTGTCCACTGGCACACAAAATATTCAAATGGGGGTCCGCTGCCAAATACATACTTTGGGGGGCTTTGGCACGTAACGTTAAGAACCACTGATTTAGAAGGTATTTTGTAGAATGAATCTAACTCAGGTCTTAATGGGTTAATGATGAGATGTGGCCAACAATGCGTTTTCATCACGCACAGTATGTTGAAGAAAGGTGAGTGACAAGTGGCAGGAATTGAGCCTGGCTTCTACGTTCCCTGGCCATTACTCCTATCAATACACCAGCCACCAAATTGGAACGGTAATTAACACAGCATACTTCTGTAGCAGACCAACCTGAGCCGCCATTTAATTGGCCATTTATGAAGCCACTGCTAACACTGGAACCACTGGTGGGAAGTAACTAAGTGCATTTACCCAAGTACTGCACTTAATTAAAAATTTGAAGTACTTTTTCTTTTACAGTTTTTTTTAATATTGTGGCATTGATTCTTTTACTTAAGCAAAAAAATCTGAGTACTCTTTGCTTTTTACCCCTTTTTTCTCTCCCCAAGAGAACTGCCAGTGAGGAGCTCCCACCGGGAGGACGTAGAGCCTACTCCTCCCGCCCAACACTCCCCACTGACAGAGATACGATTGATGAGATGAAACGGTTCTTACCTGATCGAGGACGATGATCTCATCAGCGTCAACAATGGTGGACAGTCTGTGGGCGATGAACACTGATGTTCTGTCTTTGACCATCTCCTTCGTCGACCTCAGAATGTGCTGAATAGAATGGAATATAATACTTTAGATTAAAAACAACAAATCACCATACATTTTTGATATAAAATCACAGAAAAGCCAGAGCTTGTTTCCACTGTGGTCCATTAAAACACTAAACTCAGAAGACTATTAGAAAGAGCTATTAGGAAAACTATTTTTGACTGGCCACCAACAATGCATAGGGCCTCAATAATTTACAAAAATATAATGGAATTACAAAGTGCAAAGACTGAAAATCTTAGATTAATATGGCAAAGGGATTTAGGATGTGAAATAAGTGAAGAGAAATGGTCAAATATAATTTCCAAAGTTGGGTGGGCCACTAGGGATATTAAAAGCAAATTTATACATTACAAAATTATACATAGATTCTACTATACCCCTGTGAAACTGTTTAGGATGGGCTTGGTGGAAGACAAACGGTGTTGGAAATGTAAAGGGGAAAATGGTACATTTTTACATGCTTTTTGGGAATGTCCTGTGGTTATACCATTCTGGAAAGAGGTACTGGGGAAACTTGGAGACTGGATGGGGCTAATACTACCAGAATGCTGTAGGTTATGTCTCTTGGGTGATCGCACAGTGCTGCCACAGGGGGTCACCAAGGCACAACATGCATTAGTGACTGCAGGTCTTATTACTGCAGCCAGGTTGATTTTGAGAAACTGGAAGAGCTCTGTTACGCCAGAGATCACAGACTGGACTCAACTTATGACGGAAACTGCATCCTTCGAATACTCAATTGCCAGGAGGAACAATGTCAAAGGGAAGTTCCATGAAATATGGGACTACTTTTATTTGTATATTAAAGGATGGTTGCATTAACAATTTGTAATTGGTAATACATTACGGATATAATCACTATTGTCAACAACAGAATGTGGAGGGGTGACTGCTAGTTTTGTTTTTTGTTTTTTTTGTGTTTTTCTTGTCTCTTTCTTTTGTGTAAGCCATGTGTATTTTGTATGCTTTATTGTAAAATCATTAAAAAACTTTGATGACAAAAAAAAGAAAAAGAAAGAGCTATTAGAATTAGTGTAATAAATCACAACATTAAATACTAATAACAGTAAAGACAGAACACATGTGACAAAAGACTTCACAAAAGCACACAGAGAGCCAGACAAAGGCCGAGACAGCCAGGGGAGTTTATCCAAGTTAAGTTTGTGTTTAAGTTAAGCCATGATTTAAGCTGATGATTACATCTTTTTAGGGAATAACACTGGAACCACACAGGCAAATACAATCGTAGAAATCATAAAAGATTCATAAAAAGGAAATATGACAAAGAATTTATATTATAAATCATGCTTAAAAAAGTACTCATCTGAAACAATAAGATGCAAAAATGTGAATGACAGGATATATATGAAATCAAATCAGCCCTTAAGGTAATGTGGTTAAATAAACAGTGCTCAGAAATATCTGGCTTTGTGCGTTCACGTCGTTGTTTGCTCTCTGTTCCAATGTGTACATAAAAAGCTATGACAACAATGAGGCAATATGAAAATACTAAACTTGCGAATGAAGACTCTGAATTCCTTTTTATTTCATAGTATTTTCACCTGAGTTTCCATGGGAGGATGAAATAGAACTCTATGACCGTCTCAGTCCCACTAACCACTTAAATATACCTCTATACGGTTCCTACAAACATACCCGAGTTGAAACTGTACTTGGTACGCTCTTTTTTCACTCCACACCAAAATCTCTTTTGCAAAAATATCCAGTCTAGAGCTCGTATAGCCTATTTTTGGCGAACGTTTCACCAAGAATAATATGCTGGGGTTATTTTTTTTGGAGTACAGTAGGAATCACTAGTGCAGTGGGAGTTCATCCCCTTTTACCCTAGCAAATTAGCAATGGCCTACTACACCCTAGTAACCACCTGTTTGACCCTGAGCAACTCCATAGCAACAGCTATGCTTAAGAGAATTCTCTATTAACTTAATAGATACACACAAATGTATGCAAATATTTCTACTAAACATAATTATGCTTTTAGATTGATAAAAGCAAATTTACAATTTACAAAATTTCTGCTTAAAAGCTGATTCTATTGAAACACTCATTTTATTGAAACACTATTGAAACGCTGATTCTATTGAAACACAAGTGATTCTTGAAACGTGTTGTGAACTTTAGATAGCTATTTTTGCCCGCAGAACAGGCACGCTAGGGTTCAAGTTGTTAATATTCTTCTGCACAAGAGGGTACATTCCTCCAAATGCTTTTCTACTCCAAATAAACATAATTTGCTTTACAGTTGTTTTCAGCGAGCCCACGCAGCTTTCCCCAGGAGCTGCTTTTTTCTAGTTAATGTTAACATTTACAAAGACTGTGGGCTTTACGCTCAACTAGGGATTTGGTAAGGGAGAAATGGTGGCAGGTGGCAGGGGGTGGGGTACGCGTGCGTGCACGCATGCACCCACACGCCCACACAAACGAGCTCATTCCTGAGCCAATCACCAAGCGCTAATCATGCTGAGAGAAAGAAACAAAGAGATTTGTGGAATTACTTGAATGACTGAATGTATGTCTGTGTTCTATATAAGCTTGCAGCCTACATGAACAGCACACTGTCAGCATGTGTGTACCTGTATTACTATACTTGTAAGGGCCAAGACCATTTTCCTATTTTATGGTTAAAAAGAGTTGAGCTTACAATTAGGAAAATGTTCAGGTTAGAGTTAGATTAGAGGTATGGTTTATGGTTTGGGTTATGCATACAGTACAAGCTCACAATGCATTGTATGAGGTGTTGTTGGACAAAAAATGTCCCCCAAAAAAAGGCAGTCATAAAATCACGACGAGATCCTAACATGCGGATATCCTCCTGTATAGTAATGCACTGTGTGTGTGTGTGTGTGTGTGTATGTGCGTGCGCATGCTCAATCGCTATTACGCTCACCTCTTCTGTAATAGAGTCCAGGGAGGATGTAGCCTCGTCATACAGTAGAATGGGTGGGTCCTTCAGTATGGCACGAGCAATGGCCACACGCTGCTTCTCCCCTCCTGGAAACAACGCCAACAGCACAGTTAAACAAGCTTAGGAAGGGTTCCTCAACCTTCTGTATTGTCGCTGTTGGGCGGAAACCTTGCATGTCCAAAACGGTTCCAATGAATCCAATGTAGTTATCATTAGGTCCCAGGCTCTTGTCAATACTTTTCATTTGTTAAATATTTATGGCGACCGCACGTCGCATTTACTTTGAAACCTGCATTTCCCGTCAGTCCATCAGTCACCCCACGCCTCCATATACGGTCACGCATCGTGATATCACATCTCCATATATGATCACGCATCGTGATATCACATCTCCATATATGATCACGCATCGTGATATCACATCTCCATATATGATCACGCATCGTGATATCACATCTCCATATATGGTCACGCATCGTGATATCACTTCTCCATATATGGTCACGCATCGTGATATCACATCTCCATATATGGTCACGCATCGTGATATCACATCTCCATATATGGTCACGCATCGTGATATCACATCTCCATATATGGTCACGCATCGTGATATCACATCTCCATATATGATCACGCATCGTGATATCACATCTCCATATATGATCACGCATCGTGATATCACATCTCCATATATGATCACGCATCGTGATATCACATCTCCATATATGATCACGCATCATGATATCACATCTCCATATATGGTCACGCATACAGTATGTCAGTCTGACATTATCAAAACCTCTACACTGAAGGCACGCTATATATGGCCATGAACCCTGACCATACCCGTTTTTCATTGTGCATTTTTTGGTCAAAGTTGCCATGCCAAAGCGACAGCACTCGCACAGCAGTCTGCCGTCACCAAAGCGGATGCGTGCACACGCCGATCTGCCCCAGAGGCGCAACCTCCACACTCTCATGGAGGAGACCGCTGACAAGCGGCGCCAGAGTCTCACGGAGGACGCCGCTGCGAGCCCCGTATTAAGAAGCTCTGTTGTTTCAGTGCGACCTCGCCCTTTAGGGCCCTCAGGCGTCTTATTGGTAAAAAGACACAGACAGACTTAACCACATTCACTTTCAAAATCAGCATAAACAGCAGATCTACAAAGCAACACATTGCGGGTTTGTTGTACGATGAAGTAGGGCATTAATTTACAAACAATGAAAGTGTAAATATGGATATACAAGGTGGGCAGCAGTGGCTCAGGAGGTAGAGTGGTTTTGGAATCAGAAGGTTTCCAATTCGATCTCTGGCTCCTCCTGGCTGTGTGCCAAAGTGTCCTTGAGCAAGACACTGAACTCCCGATGAGCAGGTGCCTAGCATGTTTCCTCCGCCGTTAGTCTGTGAATGTTAAATGATAAAGTGAGCTACACCAGCTACAGTATATATAAAAGTATTCAATTTATTCGACAGCTCCCTCTCAGGCACCCGGTTGCCTCAGAACATAATTAGCTCAAACAAAGGGGTCCTGCTCGCCAAACAATACTCCTTAGCTAGGGACTTCACTTAATTGTGAGAAGAAGAAAAAAAAGCAGGGGGGCACAAAGATTTCTAACAAAGGTAGAGCATGCACATCCACTCTAGCCCAGGTGCTGGACAAATGGCAGTACAAGAGGAAGAAATAAGAGTCTGCAACACTGGTAGGAAAAACTCAGCTCCACTGGTTTATTGATTCAACGTTTCGATCACTGGGATCTTCTTCCTCAGTGGAGCTGAGTTTTTCCTGCCAGTGTTGCGGACTCCATTTCTTCCACAAAGATTTCTCCCACTCAGCCTCGACATGGTCTTTATTACATGTGAGCTGAGCGATGACTTTAGAAAGCAACTGGTGTTTGGCACAGATATAAATACCACTGACAGCGGAGAGCGGTACGTGCGGTGAAACGCTCGCACGGCCCTGCGCTGACCCTCCAGCACCAAACGCTCGAGCAGCAGTCACGTACCACCGCAGATAAATTAATGAGAAGACTGTCATCTCTTAATATTATACCTCTTCCTCCTATCACATCACTCACACGAAGAAAACCTCTACTGTCGGTAATTGTGTCTAGGATGTTGAGTCAAAGTGCTCGCCATGGCGTGTTTACAAGGCCGATAAATGAGTAATGCAGGAATTGCTGGGAGCCAATTTGCTAAATACGCCTGCCAGGCAACATGTTGCTAAGAATAGCTCACAAACCAACATAGAAATTGACAATAAAACACTGCATGATATTTTTAAAGAGAAATGTTTCCGTCTCTCAAATCCGTCAGAATTGCCACAGAGTTTGCCTGCATTAGGTGTAGAAACTGAAGTGCAGCGGAGGCGCTGTGTGGGGGATCGGAGAAGATTCTGGTTCCGAGCCGGTGATAATAACATGATGATTGGGAAAACACCTATTGAGTCCACAACATCACGTATTCAGCTGCACGCTGGTTTCACATTACACATTGTACGACTTTTAAAGTCACCAGATCCTTTCACACCATACAACTCTGCTTCTGAAAATCGGCTGTCATACAATCGCTGTGGTTTTCACACTATATAATTGATCGCCAACAAGGGATCACACCAGGATACAATACAGACCAAATACATTGTTTTTTTATACCAATTCATTCGTTTTTAATCTTATATTTATTGCTTATTGTCTTTCATGTTTGTTCTACTTCTACATCATATCATATCCCATTTTATAATTCCATACTTTTTCAGACTCAAATTTCCAGAATTCTGTGTAGATCTTTCACACCGGCATGTTGAAATTGGTTAGCACCAAACCAGGCCATGTCAGATTGAGCAATGTTATTGAGTTTTGGTCATGTAAACTTAAACTGTATAATGCACATTCAACCCCTACAACAACAAAGTGATGTTCATGTACAATTCACCAGTGAACTAGAAAGGAGAACTAAAGTAAAGTCCACTAACTTTACTTGGCTTCAAAGGCCGTTTATAAAGTAAAACATGCATGTCAGCACTGTTTAACAAATAATTATAAATAAGTAAACTAAGTGAAACGGTCCTACATTTACCTTAATGGACTGGATGTTGTTTTCCCCATGAATCTCTTTTCTAAATAAGAACCAAAGATGAGTCAATAAAAAGTATTAAATGTTGGCACGGTCTGTGAAGCCTCCTATATTAACTGTGTCCATGGACATGATGACAAATGCAGCCAAACAATTATGGTTTCCTTATGAAGAAAAGATACATTTACTTTAATAACTACACTGCGTAACTAATAAATGTTCAGGCAAGTATTTATCAATAATGTTATTTGTGATGATATGTATATGATGTGCAATTCATAGGTATTGTCATTTGTCACATATTCATTCAACTGATTTGGTGGGAGTTATTTTTGGTTAATTTAAAAAAAAAGCTATTATAAGTCTGGAAACTATACTTCCATACTTATCCAGACCTGGAAATGACTAAAATCTAATTTCATACTTTCCATACTTGTGTAGGAAGTTGGAACCCTGATATCACCGACTCCAATGTCCATCATCATCATCATGTCCCGTGTCCACAAATTAATCTCCTCACTGTGGTTCATGCATGCATTGGATTTACAGACCCTATTTAACAGCAATATTAATATTGCTACCAATATTTATGACACCTGAATTTCAAAACGGAATAAAGGTCTATCTATATTGATATCCATCTTATTATTGCGACTGCAGAAACGTGCAGGAATCATGTAATGCTTGCATCCGTCACATCAAACTCTTCATGTAATGCTGCTGCTGCACACACAACACATGGGCGACACACACACACACACACACACACACACACACACACACACACACACACACACACACACACACACACACACACACACACACACACACACACACACACACACACACACACACACACACACACACACACACACACACACACACACACACACACACACACACACACAGTTTCGAGCAGCATTGGGCTGCTTGAACGATGAACGAAAAATATGGCGTTAAAAACATTAATGCATTTAATCGCACCTTTGTTTTAACCGTGGAACGTTTCTCACTGGGCGCGTTTCACAAGTACTGAATAGGCTGCTGCACGCCTTCACAGCAGCAGCACTCCACTCTACAGCTCAGTCCGTCAGTCAGACAACAACAAAGCCCAAACGAATCAATGAATGATGAAGCCACTTATATAGCTTTTGCTCCGCGGATGGGACATTTACATTTAAAAGCTATGGGATGGACGCGTGGATAACAGCATGGTTGTGTGCAATATCGGAGGGAAAGGTTCCATAATCTATATGACCAACGTTAACTTCCATGCTAGCTGCTTCAGCTTAACACATTGAGAGCCCACGCAAAACTGCCCAAAATCACTTTCACCTAGAAAATCCATTCACATTTTTTATAATTCAGCTGACTGTGGAGACACATGCTGGAACTTTTTACTTTGAAATGTTTTATAGTTTCTGAGTTATTTAATTTAAACGCCAAATGCATTCTCAATGAGAAAAAAAAGGGTTGATTTTTGTGATTTTTTTTAATAAAAAAGTATATATATATATATATATATATATATTTAGTGTAGAGCCCCAGGCAGGGCTCTACACTAGATCCTCTAGTATTTCCTTATACAGCCTGAATCTCTTTACTGAAAATAGCTAATCTACAAGGTTGTAGATCATCTATTTTCATTCAACGTTCACCCCAGAATAGGGACGCTAGTGCTGAAACTAAATGTCTGTATCAGCATTTAATCCAGCAATATAATAATATCACATTTCACCTTCCCACAAAATGTTGTAACCTGTTTTGAGCATAATAAACAGTCAGTGATTAATTCTGCTTCACATAGAGTAAATGTTGGCAGGTACTGTAATTCACACAGGAAAAGGGCTAGTTCTTAGCAGAATGATTTTCAAACATGGTCGCAGATAAATCAATAATCAGGCAACCAATATAACTTGACCCTTGTTCAAACATTTCATAGTGGTTGAATTATAATAATGTGAGATGCTGAATTGGTGTACAGGGAGAAAAGGACCCAAGTGTACAGCCCCCCCCAGTTGTGGCCCCCAGGCTAATCTAGTTGAATACCCCTGGTCTAGAAGGTTTAAGTGATTAATCAAATCTAATGTCTCCAAATGTATTTGATACTTGCACACTAATCTGCATATTTTTGTGTATACGTTTTCTCTGTAATGTATGCCCTGAAATCCTGAATAAACAAATCTGTGGGGGAAAAAGTATAAAAGAAAATATACTGTAGCACTTTTTTGACAAATCATCAATCAAAACATGGGAAATCAGAAGGGGCTCTCCAAAATCTGTATCGGCGTCGTTCCCAGAAATCTGACATGGGTCAGACATTAGTGTGTGAGGTGGTGGGGCCTGCAGGTACCTGACAGCTTGAGGCCTCTCTCGCCGACCTGGGTGTCGTAACCATGAGGCATCTTGAGGATGGCATTGTGGATGCCAGCCAGCCGTGCCACATGGTACACATCCTCGCGAGATGCATTGATGTTCCCGTACTGCAGGTTGTAGAAGATGGTGTTGTGGAACAGAACAGAATCCTGGGGGCGAAGAACAACATGTAGAATAGATTATTAATATCCTACAATAATTTAGCAAACCTGTCATAAAGGAATTGCATCATCAAAACCTGTTCAGCAGGGTTCTCCCCTCAGTGGCTTGACCAATTGATCTGAACTCGCACACGGTCATTGACCGGTTTTACAATTTCTTAAAATGTAAGTTGTTTATTAGCATTTTATTGTAAACAACTACAGTATGTGGTTCAGCTAATGGGAAGCTTGGGATCCGTCGTTACCATGGTTACAACACCACAAGCTATGGGATGGATCAGGGCTGCACTGGCCATAGGACGTACCGGGCATATTCCCGGTGTGCCGTGACCGTAGGGGGCTGCCATGATATTTAAAAAAAAGAAAAGAAAAAAAGTTTTTTATTTATTTTTTTGACAGGCAGGCAGGCCAATAGGCGGCAGGCCACCAGGAAAGGTCCGGGCATGCTGCCATTCTGCCAGTGCCATCATGATAGTTTCACTGTACCTGTATCAGTGAGTGACAAATAAACCCTCTTCTATCTTGAATCCTTTTGCCAGCATCATTCTTGTGAGAGTAACAAAGGGTTACTCTCTGTCTGTTGGTTTGTATCATTTATGTTGTTCTGTAAAGGTGGTGGTATTAGGGCTTGTTTGTTTGTGTGTGCCTCGACGGAGTGGGCGGTATAGTTTCTGCTATCTGCGCACTGGTTGTGGTGGGCGAAAATGACCGGGCCGAATTTTTGTCCCAGTCCAGCCCTGGGATGGATGATCAAACTGCACATGCGTCAAGTTACGGCTGCCGAGTGTCGACTGTGGCCACTGGCCAAACACTGCAAACGTATAAATAAAGGACTTTAATTTATGCCCCGTGTGCAGGAGGCCGCTTTGGATATCATCTTCATAGCACTAGCATGCAGATTCACACGTGCAATGTTTGAATCCAGGTTGTGTTATTAGCACACACAGCTTAGCGCAAACAGTTTAAACATCAACTTGTCATGGCTGTGGAGGAGAGAGAGCACATTCCCGGGTAGCACAAGGGAGCACAGTGTTGGGTCCGCAGACTCCTGGGAAGAATTTGCTTTCGCGAAGCATTCGCTGGGGGTCCGACCTGCCTCTCTGTCAATCAAAACGGCCCAGTTGAGCCCTTGCACTGCTGCTGAAAAAATACAAAATAAATAACCTGACGTCTCTGCTTAACATATTGATTGCCACTTGCCAGGTAATAATTAATTATTCTGCCACTGCCAGAGTTTTTCAGAATGTTTACCTTATTTTGTCTACGTGGCGGACGATTGTATATATTTCTTCACCCGGAAAATACATTTTGTAAACGTGATCATCGGTTCTTTAGTTATGGGCCGTTGAATTTAGCTTGTTTTGACCAAAAACACAAACTGGGAAAAGAACCCAAGATAAATGTATTTTTCTAAATCTCATAACGTTGAGGCCGATGGAAACAGAGTTTTCATTCCGATTCATTTCTGGTTGAATTCGTCTCCTAGCAACCTAGTATCATTCATATGTTAGCAAAGAGCGCCCTCTGGTGAAATCACTGCGTAATCACATATGACGCACGTCTTTGGCAGTCAATCGTTAGATTTGATGTGACGCAATCTCACATCCATGTGTTAGGGATAGATGGAAGGGCCGAACAATATGGTTAACAGGGAACATAAGCACTCCAAAAAGATTATAATAAACTATAATTGTGCGCACACTCAGTAAAGCACAAATCTCTGCCAGGAGGCATGCATGCAGTAATACCTCTGTCCATCTTTGACTCCAACTTGACTTGTCGCTGACTCAACCCAGCTCTAGCACCTACACTGAATGTCCCCCCTCCTCCAGTAATGTTGCAAGCTGAACTATAACTACACGGAAAAAGTAGTAGATACTACATCAAGGACATTGTTTCCATATTGAACCAACTTCATTCCACGGCAGTGTTCTCTCAGCGATCAATAAAGCTGCCAGTCAGACAGAGAGGGAGGCAATAACTGTTCAGTTCAATTGTGTATTAAACAATATGCCATGTTCTCTGCTCTCACTGCTCTGAAACCAATTTGGCAACAAAAGCAAACAGAAATATGTGCTCCACATAATAACAAAGAGCATATAAAGTGTGTGTGTGTGTGTGTGTGTGTGTGTGCGTGTATGCGTGTGTGTGGAACACCCGTTTGCATGGGTGTGCACTCGCTGCACTGCTCAATTTGGACACAATTGCTGGACAAACAAACAAATAATACAATACAGTCGTGCTTCAAACAACATTACAAAAACACATGTCCTCTAAATAAAGGTCGATGTGTGTGTGTGTGTGTGTATAGAGCTTGGCAGTCCCGCCTCCTCCCGAGGACCAGAAGTTAATTCCCCGTTCATTTTCCTCAGACTTTTTAAAAAGTATTTATATAAAGACGTTTACACCGTGGACAAAGCCAACTTGAGTTGTGACGACAAATATCTAATTTATTGGGCAAAAAAAGACAATATAAATTAAAACACAATATGACAAAAGAGCAACATGATGAACTTGTCAGCCTACAAAAGGATAATTCAGTAGTCATACAGAGTGCAGACAAAGGGGGTGCATTGGTGATTCTCGACAGAGAGGCTTACAATCGGGAAATTCAGGAACAATTAAGAAATGAGAAATTCTATCGAAAGTTACCTGGCAATCCCACACTTGACCTCACCACCAAAGTGCATGCCGTTCTACATGACTTATTTGATAGAGAAGAGATAACCAAAAATGAACTCAACTACATGACTGTTCACTCACCTATACCAGTCTTTTACACCTTACCAAAAATACAGTGGTGCGGTTGAGTGGTGCAACAGTGACGTCACACACTAACCATAGCAACCATGCTCATTTTTTTGGTACGAACACGGGTACACAGGTACAAAGCCAGTTGTTGGAGTGGTTTGCACCACTCAAAAATATACAGACTTCCCACCAGGGCGACCTATTGTGGCTGCTATAGGCTCATATAGGCTCAAATATCAGCCTTTGTAGACCACTCACTTCAACCTCTTGTCTCATCGTTTCCCTCCTACACCAAAGACTCTATAGATTTTATAAAGACAGTATACAAACTGTGCAACTCCGTGATCACAATGCTTTGCTTGTCACCATGGACATAGAATCTCTCTACACCAATGTCCCCATACAAGGGGGACTTCAAGCAGCAGAGTTCTTTCTGTACGCACATGAACAAAGTCTTTCTCAGCCACTTTCACCCAGTATATTGTGTCTGTATGAGCTGATGGATCTGGTGCTGACCAACAATTATTTTGTGTTTGGGAATGACTTTATCCTAAAGGTCTGGAGAGGTTTGGACATAATGAGTATTCATGATCAAGGCTCCCTGAGCACTAGCCTATACAGAAAACCCACTGACAGAAACTCCCTGCTACATGGCGACTCGTATCATCCGACACCTTTAAAGAAAAGTCTTCCTATCTCTCAATTAAACCGTATACGACTTATATGTAGTTCTGACCCGGATTTCCATGTACACAGAGTTGATCTAGAACAGCGTTTTCTTCAGAGAAATTATCAAACAGAATGGATCACGCAAGCCTCTAAACGTTTTCTAAATGTCACACAAATCGAGTGCCTCCAAAAAAAGAACACCAAGAGCAGTGACAAGAGAATCACATTCCTTACTCTCCTCTCGCTAAGGAGATGTCCACTGTCATTAATAAACATTGGCATATTATTTCCACAGATCCAACTCTCAAAGAGCACTTGTCCCAACCACCACGGGTGGTCTACAGGAGACCCCCAAACCTGAGAAACATGCTGGTGAGGTCTGACTGCCCACCGGACTCCCAATCTACTTCCCAGTCCCTGTTGAGCCCTGTTCCTCCAGGAAACTACAAATGCAACAACTTCACTTCACTCGTAAAACCAACATATTCTATATTTCTACAGGAAAAGTATTCAAGGTCAGAGGCATTATTTCATGTAAAACTACTAATGTGATCTACATGCTCAAATGCCCCTGTGGGCTAGCCTATATTGTCAAAACGTCTAGAGCTCTCAAAACAAGGATCACAGAACATAGAAGTAACATTAGAAATCATGACACAAAGAGTCCTATTGCGCTACATTTCAGTGCTCTGAAGCATAATGTTTCCTCTTTAAACTATGTGGGTATAGAACATGTTCAACTCCCACGACGTGGTGGTGACATTAATGCTCTTCTTCTAAAACGTGAATTGTTCTGGATTTATACTCTGAATACTGTCACCAAACGGTCTCAATGAAGAAATGGACATCCGCCCCTTTCTGTGATGTTAGTTCTAGTTCTTTATCTGGGCATGGATTTGTCTCCTCCCCCCCCCCACCACCTAGGTCCTTGGTCCCGTGTCTTCAGGCATTGCCCCCATTAATTGCACTATATAGTTCAATGGAGGATCCTCTATTGCCACATACTTAATGACAGCCCAACAGCTCGATGGCTGTGTGTTGGTATTTGTCTCCACCAAGCCGAAGGAGTGGGGGGAGAGTATGTTTTGCACTCCGTCCGTCCGTCCGTCCGTGTGTCTGTGTGTGTGTCCGTCCGTCCGTCCGTCCGTCCGTCTGTGAACAGCTAATCTCTGGCACCGTTAACCCGGTCGATGTCAAATTTTGCACACACACTCCCTGGATGCCAACGATGAACCTCTGCCCCAGAATTTCCAGAACGGCCTGTTATAGCGCCACCAGGAGGCTGCTTTGTGCAAAACAAGTTTTTGGACAGTACACCTACAGATTTTGTCCAAACATCACGCAAATTGGTACACAGTCTCTCTAGAGCCAGTCAACGAAACGGGTCGTTCAAGATTTCTCAGACTTCATCCTGATTGGCTAAGATTGGCTTCCAAAGGTCGCAGGAGTGCTCAGTTTCAAACAAAATGCTGCAAATCATGAACACATCGTGTGATTTCCCAAAAATTGTGCACGCACATTCCCACTAGGCCGAGGAAGAAATGCCACGTGAACATTTTCAAATCAGCCTCATGGTGGCACTATAACTCGCCGAAAAGTGTTTTACCTCTAACTGCATGGATCTTTGGATAACTTTGTATGCCAACTCCCTAGAGGCCAAGGAAAAACCTTTGCCTGGAATTTTTCACATCTGCTCTTTATAGCGCCACCAGGAGGCCGACATATGTAAAACACATTTTCTAATATTACTCCTTCAGATTTTATCCAAATTTCATGCAAATCGGTACACATGCTCTCCATAGTCATGTGATCACGACGCGTTTGTTTGATTTCTCATAATCCATCATGATTGACTACGATTGGCTTCTAAACCTTTCAGGAGTAGCCCGCTTTGTATCCGTTTTGTACAAATTGCCACAACTACTCAACACAGCGTCCGATTGCGGTGAAACTGTGCATGCATATTCCCACTAGGCTGAGGAAGAAATGCCACACACAAATGTACACACACAAATGCACACACACACACACACACACACACACACACACACACACACACACACACACACACACACACACACACACACACACACACACACACACACACACACACACACACACACACACACACACACACACACACACACACACACACACACACACACACACACACACACACACACACACACACACACACGATTACATTACTCCTAAACATTTTGCCAAACATCACACACAGTACTCCTATCCTCCTGGTAGAGACCTGTGCCCAGAAGGGCAACTTCTAGTTGATTATATTTCTCGATCTAATTTTAACCCTACAAGCAGATGGCCTTTCTTTGTATAATGGTGAATCTTAACTAATGTATTTATGTATGTATGTATTACAACTTCTGGTTCATCTTGATGTATTGTATACAAGAACATGAGGAGTGACATTTTGTGATGTATTTATTTATTTTCTATCATGCATTTGTCACTTTACTCTTTGTCAGCTTTTTGTACCATCTCTGACTTGTTTTGATCACGTGATTCTGTACACAGCTGTTACCCATTCCATGTGATCATGATTGACAAGAGGGTTGTATAAAGATGTGTTCCTCTGTGTTCATCTCTAGTCTGAGGAAGAGCATTACGCTCAAAACGTCACAGTCAAATTTTGTGTGCAAATAAAGGCACTTCACGAGCATCGGAGCCCACAGTGTGCGAGTACTTTCTTTTCTTTATCTGTGCATACTACTACTCACCGCGCTCAGCACCTGCCCAATACTACTACTATACATACTACTATACATACTACTACTCACCGCGCTCAGCACCTGCCCAAGTTGGGGTTGGATGTGCATACTACTACTCACCGCGCTCAGCACCTGCCCAATACTACTACTATACATACTACTACTCACCGCGCTCAGCACCTGCCCAATACTACTACTATACATACTACTACTCACCGCGCTCAGCACCTGCCCAATACTACTACTATACATACTACTACTCACCACGCTCAGCACCTGCCCAATACTACTACTATACATACTACTATACATACTACTACTCACCGCGCTCAGCACCTGCCCAATACTACTACTATACATACTACTACTCACCGCGCTCAGCACCTGCCCAATACTACTATTATACATACTACTATACATACTACTACTCACCACGCTCAGCACCTGCCCACCATACTACTACTCACCACGCTCAGCACCTGCCCAATACTACTACTATACATACTACTATACATACTACTACTCACCACGCTCAGCACCTGCCCACCATACTACTACTCACCACGCTCAGCACCTGCCCACCATACTACTACTCACCGCGCTCAGCACCTGCCCACCATACTACTACTCACCTCGCTCAGCACCTGCCCACCA
Source organism: Electrona antarctica (assembly GCF_951216825.1). Classification (NCBI taxonomy): domain Eukaryota; kingdom Metazoa; phylum Chordata; class Actinopteri; order Myctophiformes; family Myctophidae; genus Electrona; species Electrona antarctica. The sequence continues at coordinate 37,168,623 of NC_136806.1, forward strand.
TACTACTACTCACCACGCTCAGCACCTGCCCACCATACTACTACTCACCGCGCTCAGCACCTGCCCACCATACTACTACTCACCTCGCTCAGCACCTGCCCACCATACTACTACTCACCGCGCTCAGCACCTGCCCACCATACTACTACTCACCACGCTCAGCACCTGCCCACCATACTACTACTCACCACGCTCAGCACCTGCCCACCATACTACTACTCACCGCGCTCAGCACCTGCCCACCATACTACTACTCACCGCGCTCAGCACCTGCCCACCATACAACTACTCACCGCGCTCAGCACCTGCCCACCATACAACTACTCACCGCGCTCAGCACCTGCCCACCATACTACTACTCACCACGCTCAGCACCTGCCCACCATACTACTACTCACCGCGCTCAGCACCTGCCCACCATACTACTACTCACCGCGCTCAGCACCTGCCCACCATACAACTACTCACCGCGCTCAGCACCTGCCCACCATACAACTACTCACCGCGCTCAGCACCTGCCCACCATACTACTACTCACCGCGCTCAGCACCTGCCCACCATACTACTACTCAGCGCGCTCAGCACCTGCCCACCATACTACTACTCACCACGCTCAGCACCTGCCCACCATACTACTACTCAGCGCGCTCAGCACCTGCCCACCATACTACTACTCACCACGCTCAGCACCTGCCCACCATACTACTACTCACCACGCTCAGCACCTGCCCAATTTGGGGTTGGATGTGCATGTCTTTGTAAGAAGAAAAATCACACCCGTGTGAACTGAGTGGTGTAAGGTCTTATATAGACTGATCAGCTGTGGTCTGACGTAATGTCTGACGTAATGACACCTCACACCTGTGTGAACTGGGTGACCATAGCAACCATGCTCATTTTTTGGTACGAACAGACAGACAAACAGACAGACACGTAAACTAACAAAGCCAGTTGTAGGAGTGGTTTACACCACTCAAAAACATGGCAGGATACAACACTTTTTGTTTTGTTTTTCTTCTTACAAATTATTTGATCAGCGAAAACATTGTGTTTATTGTCATGATGTGTCACAACTCGAGTTGGCTTTGTCCGTGGCGTAATCGTCTTTAAATAAATACTTTTTGAAAAGTCTATAAGGAAAATGAATGAGAAACTTCTGGTTCTAGCGTCGTCATGAAAGACTGCGACGTCATGAATACGTCATGAAAAGACTGCGACTGCGACGCTCTATAGAGAGAGAGAGAGAGAGGGAGGCAGGCCCATCTAAGGTCAATCAAGTAGAAACCAGCGCAGATCTGACCGCAGGAATCATATCACGACAGAGCCCGTGTTTTTTTTTAATCAGGCGGTTGCACCCTCCCAATCATTTAACTAATACAGTAATCACACCCCTAAATATTCTTGTTTCAGAGGCCTGACAGGCCTCGCCCCTCAAGTTTATGACAGGAAGAAGTGGAATACGGCAAAAGGGCAACTTCTCTGAAATGCAGATATTTATTTGAATGCAGAAACGTTTAAAAAAAACTCGATAATTGAGGTCCTTGGCCTTCTGTCAGCGTGCACAAGAAATATGAGGCTGAGCCCAGTGGAGAGTATAGTGCTTGTATACATCTTCGGTGGAAAGCTTTTATGTCCAAAACCATTACTTTTCAAGAAATCGGGGAAAAAAAAACCTGTGTTCCAATGTAGTTATTATTTATTCATCCACGGAAACTGCACTCCTTGCAGTCACAGAAGCACTACATGCTGCCCAGGCTGCAGCACACTCTGCAGTCCTGATTCTACATGCTGCCCAGGCTGCAGCACACTCTGCAGTCACAGAAGCACTACATGCTGCCCAGGCTGCAGCACACTCTGCAGTCCTGGTTCTTCTAGACCTGTATCAGCAGCATTTGACAGTGAAACACCAGCTGCTCCTAGACACCCTATAGTACAGGAAATCTATGGAAAATACAGGATCAACCTCTAACTAATTGCAAAAAAAACGAACTCAGCTGATTTTGCATCTTCAATATATCCTGAATAACAGAAAAAAAGTTGCCTGGAATTGTCTGAGGGGAAAGTGTTGAAAATAGCCTGTACAGTGTGGCCACCATTGACATCCTATTATAAGGTCATATTTTCTAAATGTCCTTATGCTTTAAGTAGCATGTGACATACCAAACTAGGGGGTTTTCATGATGCTGAATCCATTCCAAGCATTAGTTCCTCATTACATTTTGGCAAGTTGCTATGGCCAAATTTAGCCCAATGAGTGTTTTTATGCAAAACTAATGCTTGGAATGGCTTCAGCATCATGACAACAACCTAGTTTGATATGTCACATGCTACTTAAAGCATAAGGAAATTTAGAAAATATTGCCTTATAATAGGATGTCAATGGTGGCCATACTGTACAGGCCATTTTCAACACTTTCCCCTAAGACAATTCCAGGCAACTTTCTTTCTGTTATTCAGGATATATTGAAGATGCAAAATCAGTTGAGTTTGGTTTTTTTGCAATTAGTTAGAGGTCAAATTACATTATTACTGGACTACTAGCTGATATAGGCATCGCAGGGACGGCACTAAAGTGGTTCTCCTACTACCTAACCGACCGGACCAGGTCAATGCAGGGAAGCTGGAAGTACATTCACTAAAAACGCCGGGACAACGCTTCACACGTCCCAAACTCTTCTCCCTTCTGGCTCTAAAACTATGGAATGCACTTCCCATTGCAATCAGAACTGCAGACTCACTCCCAATCATCCGCCATCGCCTGAAAACCCACCTCTTCAGACTTCATATTAGCCCGTAGCACTTACCGTAGCACTTGCCCTAGCTTCGACAACTTTACAGGCGTATGCAAAGGCTCAATTTATGTAACTTAGATTACCAGATTTAGATTTTTGTTCTTGCTTACTGTAAATTACTCTGGATTAAGAGCATCTGCTAAATGCCTAAATTGTAATTCACAAGCTCTTGTTAATACTTTTCAGTGGTTCAATATTCATAAAACCAGACAATTTCTCAAACGTAGGGAAAATAGCTCCTTTCAGTACTTTGACATGACACTCTTGTACAACAAAGTTGGTCATGAATTCATGAGATCATTTTTTTTTAAGTGTAAATATGGAGATACAAGATTTCTACCTGATATAGTATATATTGTTTAGTTTTGTAGCAAGACGCATATAGAGGACTGCAGAAACAAGGAGAAGAGGGAGAAACATACACCATCAATTTACCATAATTCACCCGACGTCAATATATTTGAGCAAATGTCTTTTGGTTTTCACAAATAGTGAAAATATATCTACTGTACAAGCACACAGTGGGTTACTGTAAGATGTGCCATGTTGTGCTATTTTCACTATTTTGTCATACAACAAAGTGTATAAATATGACGAATGCAAAGCTGCCAAATGACGGTCCAGTGTGTGATGATGTTAAGTGTGTTCAGACCTGAGGGATGACGCCCACAGCCTTCCTCAGGCTGTCCAGGCTGACATCCTTGATGTTCTGACCAGCGATGTAGATGTTCCCCTGCTGGGGTTCATAGAAGCGGAACAACATGCGCACCAGGGTGCTCTTCCTGCAACCACACCACAACACCAACCATCAGTCCATCGATCATCTAACTTACAGTATAAGCAAACAAATAAAGTAAATGAAGACGAATTACTTCTTCATAGATTATATAAAATCTAAAGACTACGAAATATTTAACTGAGATTACATACTCATACTAATGTATAAGTAATGTATACATTTGAATCGTGATCTCGTAAAAATTAGCCGATGTATCTGTCAAACCCAAATATCGGTTATACTCCAACACGCTCTCTCACTCAGTTATAAGCTCACATGACAAATAATGTAACGGCCGACTCAACATTATGCTCGTCCGACTGACTCCCGACACCTACCCTGACCCACCGCCTCCCGACACCTACCCTGACCCACCGACACATACCCTGACCCACTGCCTCCCGACACCTACCCTGACCCACTGCCTCCAACGATGGCCACCTTCTTCCCGGCGGGCACCTCGAAGGACACCCCGTTCAGGACTTTCTGGCCCTCCAGGTACTCGAAGTAGACGTCCTCGAAGCGGATTGTGGCATCCTGCGGCGTGATCGCCAGTGCGGGAGCCAGATCCTTGTCCTGCAACCAACCAAAACACCAGTGTGTTCATTGAAATCCAGTATCTTAAAACATTAGAATATTAAATGCTAAAATGATTCCTAATACAGATGTCGACAATACATTCTGAAAAGTATCTTCATTTATGCATTCAGTACTTGCACTCAATTTTCCTCCGACCTTGGTTTCCAAATTAAATGCAACTTTCATCTGAAAAGTAAAGTTTCAGGTTCCTCGCCCCAGGAGTATTGAGTGCATAAGTGAAAATAGTAATACCTTTCAGAAGGTCATTTATGTATTATAGTTTCACTTTTTAAATAACATTACTGTATGGAAATGTTCTTATTCACGATATCCACATTCTGTGCCTCCATATCAATATTGTAGCATATATGTATACTGTACTGCATTTTGATTAAAAAAAAAGTTTTTCTGACGTGCACGCGATGTGCACATGGATGCACCCACGGTTATTTATTCTTTCTATTGTCCCATCTCTCTGGCAACTGCACTGCGTTTCTGTTTAACACTTTAATTGCCCGGAACTATTTAATCCATTAGATTCATGCGCCCAGTCGATTTATAAACACGGACGCCTTTTCCGGCGGACCGGCCGGAAGTTCATGATGTTGTGTAGCAGCTAACAATAGCCACAGCACTATAGAGTCGATCGACAACAACGGGAGACAAGAATAAATCTATCGAGACTAGCGACTGGACCGCGGAGCGCCGTCTAACACAGGATATTTTTTCAGAAAAAGACGGGATGATTTAGATCGCGATTTATGAACGTTTTAAGATTTTCGTTTTCATCAGCTAAACAGGGGAGGGAGTTTTTCGATGACGCCTCACTCTTGCGCGTCACCGAGGAGAGCCCAGCAGGCGCGCCTGGGCTATACAGCCATGCGATCTGTTCTCGTATCAATAAACTTCGTCTTTTGGACAATACTTCGTCCTGAGCGTCGGGCGTTACTAATAGAAAGGACAAAGAACTTCGTCCTGGGCGATAGGAGTGTTAACAGGTGGGACAGATTGGGTTAATTTTATAAAATAATCTCAACACTAAAACCATGACAAAAAATATTTGTCGACGACTACCTTTTTTCACTGACCAAAACTAATGCACTGTGACGCATTGTGAGCTTGTAGATCGGCTATTTTAGGCATGCAGCTAAGCGAAATGCCATTTCAATGGCATCACGGGCCGGCCCGCCAATTTTTATTTTATTATTGTCGACTAAAATCTTATAATATTTAGTCAACTAAAACTAGATTGACTGAATGACTAAAAGTTAACACCCAATGCTATCATACTAAGAAAAACAGATAGGATTGCATTTCTAGTCACAGTTTTGGACATACAAGGTTCCCCACCCGACAGCGACGTCTTTCATGGACGTGGAGGGAATCGAATGGATAAGTGAATACTAAGAACTGGTCTTCGGCCAAGGCCAGCAGCGTAAAACCTTTTATACTCCTCCTCTCTCTGCTTCTAGACTAACTAACAGCACCATAATAATCACCCACCCAATCAAGGTTAGCTTTATTGTCCCTTGCAGGAAATTGGTTTGCAGCCTCATAATAGTAAAAAATACACGCAACAAACATACAAAACACTAAGACTAAAATAAATAAGGCAGCAGTGTAAAACCTTCTATACTCCTCTGCTTCTAGACTAACTAACAGCACCATAATAATCACCCATGCCCCCCCACGCCCCCCCCGGACACTGAATAGAGACCATAACACATGGTCCATTAGTATAAACAGATGCTAATTTTACAAGCCCCCCAAAATGGACAGCCAAAATAACATATTATTATTACTGAGCAGAAATGAAGACAGGAGAGCCGTGAATGATTTCACATCCACATAATAAGCCAATGTGTTTAGAGAAATGATTTTGTGTGTGTGTGTGTGTGTGTGGAGGGGGGGGGGGGGTAATGGCTTCCTGCTGGGAAACACAATGACGGGAGGCTTTTCTGATGAGTGAAAATAAGTGGGCGGATTCATGTCTCCTATATAGAAATTACAGGTTGGAGACGGGGAAGGAATTCATACTGTTCGGACGTTTGCACTTAAGCGTACTGTGTGACGCGAAAGGGGCGGTCTTCGTCCCTTAAAAAGTGAATAAAGAACAAAACACTGGACCATTTTTTACAATCAGATTGTTACACAGAGAGTGTGCAATATTGGTGCAAAGAGCCACCGTTGACGCTTGCTTTGGGGAACCAAAGTGACTTGAGGCCATGGGGTTACCTTGATCTTGGTTTCCTCAGCGAGCAGGGTGAAGAGTGTGTTCATGTCAATGAGCGCCTGTCTGGTCTCTCTGTACACAGTACCCAGGAAGTTGAGAGGAAGCGAGAGCTGAAACAGCAGGCCATTCACCATTACCAGGTCTCCCACCGTCAAGGTGCCTAAACACAGCACACGGTAAACACCTTCTCAGCGGACAGCGATATTATGTCCCCATTAGCGCTGCAAACATTTAGAATTTTCGTAGAGATTATTTAAATGATTACATTTCAAATAAATCTATGTTGCAGTTGCACCCCTAGTCCCCATGCAAACCAGAAAGTGTATAAATTGTTGTTAGTGGGATTGAAAACATAGGCACCCTACCGGAAGAGGGCCTAAGGCGGAGCAAACAGGCAACATCCTGCTATCCATATTTTTGCCGATGGGTTCCCAGATTGAATACTTTATTAACAAGATTGTTAACGGTACAGGTAGTAGACTTAAAAGTTATAAAGCCCCAGGGGCTGTTTTCCATGTTAGTTGGGCGCCCACTTGCATTACTGTATCCTCACAGACTGCCAGGTTGTGATGTACCTGCCATGATGCCCTGGCTGGCCATCACCATGATGGATGCGAGGCCCACAGAGAAGATGGCGCTCTGTCCAAAATTAAGCATGGCCAGCGTTGTCGTGGTCTTCAGAGAAGCATGCTCGTACGTCTGCAGGTAACCATCATACCGCTCAGCTTCATACCTCTCATTGTTGAAATACTGAGACGGAGAAAGAAGATGCAAAGATGGCGAAGGAGGGGAGAAGAGGAGAACTGTTGAGAGACAGCGAGGTTACCAGTTCAAGGAAGTGGTGAAAAAACAGTATTGAAGCACATTTAAACTTTGGTAGATGTTTTGGTAGTGTACTTGTGTAGTTACCTTGCTCCAAATATTGGAGTCACAATAGTTGCTCCGTTAATTAAATTGACTAACAAACATTGCATTGAAAACAGGTCTCAAAGTCACACTTTTCGCACACAATGAACGCAAACAAAGTGGATTCTTCCAAAGCATAAAACGTGCAATTGTTCACAATGATTGATAAATGGTGAGACTATCTTGTATTCATTATTGTATTATGCTTTTTTTAAATCAACGGAGCAACTAATGAAGAGATCTTACAAATATTTGGAGTTACATTATGACTAGTAAGTTTCAATTCTGTCCGTGCACAAACAACAGTAAAATCTGAACATGAACATAAGGTTGGGCAATATCAGAATTATATTGATGTGATGTGAGACTAGATATGGTCTGGGATTTTGAATATTGTGATAGTGTTTTAACCACTTCAACCTTATTTTATACTTACAATAATGTTCGAGTGAGCTTGTACATTGGATATTTTTTAGCTATGTTTGAAATATTTGGAAATGCTTTAACCCATTTTGGGGCGGGAACCCCTTTTGGTGTTAGCATTATGCTATGCTTTAGCTATTGAAAAATAGCAGATCTACAGTTCATAGCGCGCCACCGAGTGGCGCGCTACGAGCTTGTAGGTCTGCTATTTTTGAAAAATCGAAGAACGACTGACATAGAAACATAGCTTTTTCAGAAAACTGTCAGGATTTAGAATCTGATCTCAGGTCAAAATGGGTTAAACATGAAATTATATCAATCAAAATCAATATCGATAAAGCTATTGGTAAAAGAATATATATACTGTGATCGATTTTATCCATAGCACCCGGCCGCTCCCAAACTAAACTAAGCATTACCGAATAGCCCTGTTTGTTTAGTGTCTACCATTATTCCTACACTCTGGTTAAGTGGGCGATTCACTACTGTAGCCAAAAGGCAAAACATTCTGCTACATCTGCAGCCTTAGATTTGATTTGCATACAGGGATGGGAGATGCAGAGAAGAAGAGACAGAGGGAAGTAGCACGCGGAGCAGAGGACAGACAGACGGAGCCCAGCGCTGTTCAGGTTCCTCATCCAGCCCTTTGTAAAAGTGGAACGGATTTCTGAGTGGGCGGAGTGGCTAATTACATATGCACACTCAGTCTCACAGCGATGCTAAATCCAGCCGGCACTGAGGCTGACACAGATGACACAAAGTAACACACAACAAAAACATGAAGGAAAGATGTGGGACCATTGAACACTTTGGCACGAGAAAACACTTGACTAGATCAACAAAACATCTGATCTGACAGCAGAAAAGGCTGCTTAAAGCTGAAATACATTTATGTCCTATGCAGGATTCAAATCTGGACTGAGGTCTTACATTTCTATTGCAGAGTACAGAGACAACCTCCAACCACTGCAGAATAGTACTAGTTTTATTGAATTATCATACGCTATCATTACACTGCAATTTGATTAAAATAACGTTTTATTCAAATAAATTCTGGAATCTGGATTGCAGCGTTATTGGTGTAACCGGCGCGTGCAACAGGTGACCTAGAGCAGGGGTTCTCAACGTTTTTGGCCGGGGACCCCCGGAAATGCTTTGGCAATGTCTCGGGACCCCCGCCCCCTCCCGACCCCCAATATAAATTGACTGCTACAATAACCTTAATAATAGATACAATACACCATAAATAAATACTGAAACCAGATATAATCATTAGGGAATGTGTATGCATGTACTATGTGTACTATATGTAAACTCATTTCATTCATTTCCATTTTCCAGCCACAAATTATTAAAAAAAAAAAAGAATTGGGGACCCCCCAAAATAATTTGGCGACCCCCCGAGGGGTCGCGACCCACGGGTTGAGAACCCCTGACCTAGAGATTGGATTTATACTTGAAAATTGTAAGAAAACCAATAGGTAGAGTAGGCCTCATAGTTTATGTCCAGGTTTCACCCAAATCAGCCACGTCCTCATCAGATGCTTCTATTCACAAGATAACACTCCCTCTGACAAATACCTATAGTCCAAAACTGTAATTTGACCATGACTTGAACCTAGATATAGGAATGAATCTAGATTAAACGTGACTGTTTCAGAGTGAGAAAAGAAAAGAGAGAGAGAGAGAGAGAGATGGGCCTTCTCTGAGCAAATTAATTAAAAGAAGAATTGTGGCAACGGTAATCATGCTAATGAAACATGGCATTATCACACAACTGTAATGGTGAAGAGGATAAGAGGAGGTGCAGGAGGAGTGGTGATAGGAGCAAGGTGGCATGGGGGGGGGGGGGGGGTGAGGAGAGTGAGAGGAGGTGCAGGAGGAGTGGTGAGAGGAGCAAGGTGGCATGGGGGGGGGGGGGGTGAGGAGAGTGAGAGGAGGTGCAGGAGGAGTGGTGAGAGGAGCAGGGTGGCGTGGGGGGGGGTGAAGAGGGTGAGAGGAGGTGCAGAAGGAGTGGTGAGAGGGGCAGGGTGGCGTGGGGGGGTGAAGAGGGTAAGAGGAGGTGCAGGAGGAGTGGTGAGAGGAGCAGGGTGGCGTGGGGGGGGGGGGGGGGTGAGGAGAGTGAGAGGAGGTGCAGGAGGAGTGGTGAGAGGAGCAAGGTGGCGTGGGTGAAGAGGGTAAGAGGAGGTGCAGGAGGAGTGGTGAGAGGAGCAGGGTGGCGTGGGGGGGGTGAAGAGGGTAAGAGGAGGTGCAGGAGGAGTGGTGAGAGGAGCAGGGTGGCGTGGGGGGGGGGGGGGTGAGGAGAGTGAGAGGAGGTGCAGGAGGAGTGGTGAGAGGAGCAGGGTGGCGTGGGTGAAGAGGGTAAGAGGAGGTGCAGGAGGAGTGGTGAGAGGAGCAGGGTGGCGTGGGGGGGGTGAAGAGGGTGAGAGGAGGTGCAGAAGGAGTGGTGAGAGGGGCAGGGTGGCGTGGGGGGGGTGAAGAGGGTGAGAGGAGGTGCAGAAGGAGTGGTGAGAGGGGCAGGGTGGCGTGGGGGGGGGGGGGGTGAAGAGGGTAGGAGGAGGTGCAGGAGGAGTGGTGAGAGGAGCAGGGTGGCGTGGGGGGTGAGGGTGAGAGGAGGTGCAGGAGGAGTGGTGAGAGGAGCAGGGTGGCGTGGGGGGGGGTGAAGAGGGTGAGAGGAGGTGCAGAAGGAGTGGTGAGAGGGGCAGGGTGGCGTGGGGGGGGGGGGGTGAAGAGGGTAGGAGGAGGTGCAGGAGGAGTGGTGAGAGGAGCAGGGTGGCGTGGGGGGGGGGTGAAGAGGGTAAGAGGAGGTGCAGGAGGAGTGGTGAGAGGAGCAGGGTGGCGTGGGGGGTGAGGGTGAGAGGAGGTGCAGGAGGAGTGGTGAGAGGAGCAGGGTGGCGTGGGGGGTGAGGGTGAGAGGAGGTGCAGGAGGAGTGGTGAGAGGAGCAGGGTGGCGTGGGGGGGTGAGGAGGGTGAGAGGAGGTGCAGGAGGAGTGGTGAGAGGAGCAGGGTGGCGTGGGGGGGGTGAGGAGACTGAGAGGAGGTGCAGGAGGAGTGGTAAGAGGAGCAGGGCGGCATGGGGGGGTGGTGGTGAGGAGAGGGTGAGAGGAGGTGCAGGAGGAGTGGTGAGAGGAGCAGGGCGGCATGGGGGGAGGGGCGGGGGTGAAGAGGGTAAGAGGAGGTGCAGGAGGAGTGGTGAGAGGAGCAGGGTGGTGTGGATTACAAGCTGGTCTCACCTTAACGGTCTCATAGTTGAGGAGGGAGTCGATGGCTGCGTTTCCCGCCTCGTTGTCTGCTTTGTTCATCTCCACCCGGAAACGAGTCCTGTGCAAGATGGAGGCCGGTCACATGACACATACACAAACTGAAGCTGCTAACCAGTGGAAAGAAGCCACGGTGAGTCAATGTTCTTACCTCCATTGAGTGATTAGGATGGTGAAGGCTGTATATGCCGATAACGTTCCCACAGCCACGGCCGCAAAATGTCCACCACATTTATAATACTGTAGAGAGAGAACAATATATTATATTATTATATATAATCATAATTATATTATAATTTTATATATATTATATATCAAGTATACAGCTTCTGCTTAACCATCTTTCAACCTGCATGGCGTCCCTATTTTGGGCATGTCATTAACAAATCGAAATTACAAAAACTAGAGCGGTGCCAGTTGGGCACTGGCCTACTTGGAACGATGCAAGTTGGAAATGCATGCCCCAACCCATTATTAGGTCTGTGTCCCTTTTATGCCCATATATGGAGTTCTTTGTCAGGCATGCCCAAATATGGAGTCTATATGCAGATGTCAGAATGGCGTCATAACAGGCCAGCTCCATATATGGAGTACCCGTTGCACCCATCTGTCTGTGTCCCATTTATGCCCATATATGGAGATTTCTGTATCCGTCTCTCTGTGTCCCTTTATCCCTATAGATGGAGTTCTGTGTCAGGCATGCCCAAATATGGAATGTTGTGATGTCAGAACAGGCCAGCATTCCCAAATATGGAGTGTTGTGATGTCAGAACAGGCCAGCTCCATATATGGAGTCGGGGCAGGTGCCCTGTACAGAGCCCAGGCAGAGGCCTTTTGTGGCGGTTCTGGACAACCGTGGGTCTGACCGACTCAACAACAGGCACTGCACTTCCTCTGGGGGTGTGGAACGTGTGTATCAAATTTGTCGGTGGGGCGAACTCTAGAACGGTTCTGGAGTTACGTGCATTACAGCCATACACACGTACAGACAGACAGAGACGTTTGTTTGTTTTGGTCACAGTGCATTTGGTGGATGTTCTGTTCTCTGTGGATACCCAAATTCTGGACGACCAAACTCATGCATAATTTATAGGATATGGAATACTAAATGAGGGCAAAGATAGAACAAAGAAAATGGTACTGTAAATCTCCTTTAGGGTTTTTTTTTGGGGGGGGGGGGTTGGAGGAGAAACGTCAAGCCATTAAAATCTGATCAGGGACCTGAGATCAGTGTCACACGGTATTACAACAGCACATTCTCTCCTTTCACCCATTTCACTATCAAATTGAGTGTTACAAATGGAGGGGAAAATACAAGAACTAATCGCGCTAATGCTTTAGCTATTTGGGCAATGGGCTCTGACCTCATTACAGTGAAGCTGACATTATTATGGTCCTAAGTAGGATAATAGCAGCAAGCCAGAGGATCCACGCTCCTGGTTCCCGCCAAGGAGGAGGGCATCTGTTCAGGGCCAACCAGTACCACCACCAGTACACAGACAGGAATACATTAAGCTGCTACCAAGCTGTGGGATTCATCAATGACGCTAATGGATTCCACGCTGCCACCAAAACTTCTCTGGCATTGGCTTTCTATTTAGGATGCAAATGAGACCACGTCCCTCTACTCGTTTTCCACACAATCTGCTCTGAAAACAAAACGCATCATGGTGAGGGAACATGAGCCAACAGGAGGGCTACAAACAGGATTGGTACTCGGCTGGCAAATCTGTGGATGTTTTAGTCAATTTGTGATGCTGAACTGTGACTGACTGATGGCAAATCGTTCCAGGATAATGCAATACCACCTGAACATGGGAATCAGATTCTACAATACACAGAATTCATTGGTCTTTAACCATATTGGCCCCTAGTGGCTTCAGAGAGAATGGCTGTATTTGATGTGTGGTGCTTTCAATTGGCCACCATGGTAAACACAAAGCGACTTATTTAGTGATGTGTATTGACTCCCATCGATAAAGACATCTACCGAATTCAAATTCGACACACACGTTACACACCATCACAGGGAGTGCCAGTGCCGGGTGTCGAGTCTGTCGGATAGCCGGTTGTCCAGAACCAGCACAAAAGCCTCTGCCCGGGATCTGGACCTATCCCCTATATCTCCATATATGGAGCTGGCCTGTTCTGACATCATTCTGACATCTGCATAGACTCCATATTTGGGCATGCCTGATAGAGAACTCCATATATGGGCATAAAGGGATACAGACATAACTAGAAATGCACTCTGAAGAGCTGCCAACTTGCACTCAACAGTGCAGAGCCCGCAACTTACCTCAACCAAGTTATTGAAACATCCGTATTCCATTATTATTAATAGGAGTCCCTAATTTGATAAAATCATAGGTGAACATATTCCAAGAACAGATAAAAATGTACAAACATTTGCATACAAAACCGTTTTTTTAAATAGTCGGGTACGTTAATCAGCAACCACAGAGGCATTTTCAATGAGAGCCACACCAAACAGTATATAATTCTTAGGGTTTGCTCACCAGGATGGCACTGACGAGGCCCATCTCAAAGACAGTGGGTCCCAGGTTGAAGACCAGGGCGCTGAGGACGAAGGAGATGCCTCTGGTGCCGCGGTCAATGGCCTTGGACAGTGCACCCGTCTGCCGACTCAGGTGGAAGCCCAGGTCCAGGTTGTGCAGGTGGAGGAACACGTTCTTGGCGATTCTGCGGATGGAGCTCTGCGCCACCTTGCCGAACACAGCGTTCCTCAGCTCATTGAAGAGGGCTGAGCATGCCCGTGACACACCATCTGAGAGAGAAAGAGGCACAGAGAGATAGAGAGATTGAGAGAGTGAAAGCGATTGACAGAGAAGAGAGAGAGAGATGGTTTAAGACCTGCTTCAAAAAGCAATAAGGTTCAAAAAGAGCAAGACTGTAAGCTGAGGAGAGCATTATTTAATTTCATCAAGCCTTTTTGAGGGGTGCTAGCCCCTCCTATATACAGCTTTTGTCCCCTCACCTCTCATATTTGTCATTGACAATGAAAGGAGAAATTAGGTCATATGTGCCTCAAATATGACGTACATTTGTGGCAACACAAACATTAAATGCCATTGACAATGAAGGGAAAATGTACGTGATTTTGTAGATGTAATCGAGTATCGAGGGAGCAGAGAGAGAGAGAGAGGGGGGGGACCCGGCACAGGGGGTCGCGGAGGCCAGTCAAGCGCTCTTAATTGAAGGCTAGTAAAAGATGGCGGCGGGACGGATGGTTCACATTCTCCCACTGTGTGCTCCAACCAAGCCCTGCAGCAGCAGCAGAGCGGGAGCAGCGAGTAGTTCCCCAGGCCGCGCTAATTACAGAGCAGGATGCTGTGTGAAGCCTCGCTGCTATGGCAGGCCGGGGTGGGGGAGCTGTGTGCCTGTATTTGTGAGAACCCCAGAAGTATAGTAGAATTTGAGAAATAAACCATCCTCACAAGAAAAATGGTTTTATGGTTGAAAACTTTGGTTTAGGGATATGTTTACAATTAGAAAAAAAGATTGAGGTTGTGGTTAGGTTTAGGATAAGACATTTAGAAATTGTGTTTAGGGATTAAGGATAGAGTTATGCCTGATTTACACATACTTGTCATGCACCTAAAATTAGCAGATCTACAAGCGCACAAAGCGTTAATTTTTATGGCACTCCTAAATGTCTACAAATGTTGATGTCCTCACAAGTATAGTAATACAGACCCGTGTATGTGTGTGTGTGTGTGTGTGTGTGTGTGTGTGTGTGTGTGTGTGTGCTGAATACAAGGCGGGGGGGAGGAGAATGTTTTAATAAGAGTGCTGGGGAGACAGAAATGAGTCCAGTTGTCAATGAACCAGCCTCATTTCACCGCAGCATTTGGTTTTGTACTTGGTCGTACGTCAGTGACACGTGCCAGAAATGGTCGATCTACGAGCTCACGCCGCTTCGTGAGCAGTTATTTCCGCTGTTGTACAACCAGATATCGATTAAGCATTAGACTTTCTGGTCTGGTAAGAGAGTGGATGTATAGTTTTCAAGCTGACCTGAAAAAGATCCTGTGAGGATCGAAATAAAGTATCGAATAAAGTGATTTTCTTCCATAAAGTCATCTCTAAATGTATTTTTTAACTAGCACCTGTCGATGTGCGTGTAATTAGGTATGCTTTGAAGAGGGAGGATGTAAACAATACACCCTACATCACTGTCTCCTCCTTATTAGTTCAGTTAAAAAGAAAAAAAGGTTATCTTAAATTAGCCTGTTTAATGCGCTAATTCAACAACCGTGAGAACTTCAGCTTGACGGGATCTAAAAGTCAGTCTCGTTCTAAAACGGAATCCTTCTCATGAAGCGATATCCAAACAGATGGCTGGCATGTCTGGTACGAATGAATAACAGCAGAGTGTTTGAATGAGACATGGCTGTCCTGCGGCTTCACAGAGAGTGCATGGCTGTCAGTTGGTAAGCCAAAGGCAGGTAATAATAATAGCACCATCCTTGGCGGCCCTCGTGGGCCTGTAATGTGGCGTTAAATAGGTTTGTCTAATGAAACAACGTGTCCACATCTGACAAGGTAGGATGAGCACTGAACTACCTTTTAGGACGATTTACACCTGACACTACAGACCCGCGCTACGAGAGTTGCAAGCGTCTCAGAAATGGAGAAGAGAACTTGTTTCATTCCTATACTCCTAATTCAAATTCTACCCAGTCTGCAGTTCCATTCTTGTGCCCCAATTATTCCGCCACAGGCCATATTAGCGTGCAGGACCTAAGTGGACTCATTAAAATAAGTGGCTACAGGGCCAAGTGTACAGAGCATCTGAAGTTGATCTCACTCGAGGCCAGAGTGACTCGTACATAGACTATGAGTGACTCGTTCATGTTATTTGAATGATTTCTGCTCTCCCTCATCAGCGCCTTGGTGGAAACGCTCTGATTAGGGACGAGCTACAACTGACCCCTGACCAGCTTTGTGTTTCCACAGTCCTCTGGTATGGGAGAGATGGGGGATATGGGCAAGAAGAGCAAGGACCAGAGAGGAGATACCAAATAAACAAAGCCTAGCAAAGCTTTAAAAAACGGCGGCAAATTCCCCTCATTAACCACATTAACCCTAGTGTGTTTGTAGGTGAGAATTCTCAGGAAATAGCATAGGCCCATGCCGGTGTTGCACACAGTGTAGGCATGTAACGATATATCGTATATCGAATATATATTCGATATATATGAATCCATTTATTGCATTTTTTTTTCTTTTTTTTTAGGGGGGCTAGTGAATTATAGTGTGTGATGTGAAATGTGAGCTTTAATCATATTCCATCATATTCAAGTGCTTTTGGAGAGAAATTAGTCACTTTCAGTAGTAGAGCACTGTAGAGGGGAGCTGTGTGTGTCTGTGACTGTGCCCAGGTGATGATGGTCCTTGCTCATTAAGGAATGCAATAATGTTTCTGCACTGTCAAAAGTAATGCTACTTATTTTGCAATGTAGTTAAATAAAAAATGTGAAAAAAGCTTGGGGGGTTAGATAAATGATATAAATAAAATAAAAACGGTCATTCTTCTGGAAAATATGTTTTGTTTAAAATATTGTGAAAAATCGTATCGTGAACCTCATATCGTGATACGAACCGTATCGTGAGTTGAGTGAATCGTTACATGCCTAACACAGCGTAGTCACAAAAATAGTCAATCTACAAGTTTACAATGATGCGTCACATCGCGCGTTGTGTTGTAAGCTACGGCTATTTCAAGCACATGACGGTGTTAGGCCAAGGCTAATTGTGTGTGTGTGTGTATGTGAGACTGAATCCAATCCTCACAACTCTAAGACACTTAAAAGTACATTAAAGATGTCTGCCCCGCAGCTGAACAGATGCATCCAGCGGCTCGGGCTCTCACCCCAGAGCGCACAGGTGAGGCCAGACTAGTCACAAGTTATCACGATACACCAGGGGACCATCTGGAGGCACAGAAGGAAGGGGGAGGGGGACGTCATGCAAATAACGACGAGGGAAGAACAGGCAGTTCGAGGAGTGGCGTTGATATGAATATGTTGGGAGAAAAAAATAAAAGGTCAGCCTGTAGATAATAGACAGTCCCATGGTCTCCCCACTGATGAGCACGGCACCTGCCAGCCCCTAACGAACGGTCTCAAACTCACAGCCAATCAGCACGGCTGTTGCCATGGTAGCCACGGTGCTTGGCGCGTCACTCAGGTTCAGCATGTGTCCCGACATCTGGTTGAGCTCGTCCACCGCATACTTAAACATGAAGGGTATGGTCACATTGGTCATCTGGGGAGGGGGAGAGAGAGAGGAACAGAGACGCCACTGTTTAACCGTTTCAAATGCCAGATCTCAGCATGTTTATTTTCAGCTCAGTCCCGTCTTCTGTGTCATAATAGCAGGGGTTCCCATACTTTTACGTGCCAAGGACCCCTCAAGGCTGCTGCCCCCTATTGCAAAACAGCTTATTAAAAAAAAATGAATAAACAGAAATAATTTAAATAACCAATTTACAAGCTCACAATGCATCATGACACGTTGTGAGCTTGTAGATCTATTTTAAAAATGTTGTTTGTTTGAGTGGTCCTATACGCAGCTGTGCGTGTCCCTATGTATGCGTGTCCCTGTGTCCCCGTGTCTGTCCGTCCGTGACAAATAAATCATCTTCTGTCTTGAATCCTTTTGCCAGAATTCATCATTTATGTCGTTCTATAAAAGTGGTGGTATTAGGGCTTGTTTGTTTGTGTGTGCCTCGACGGAGCGGGCGGTAGAGTTTCTGCTATCTGCGCGCTGGTTGTGGTGGGCCGGTCTGGGCCAAATTCACACAAAAATGACTGGACACACCCCCCTTCATTTTCCTGACAGCCCTGACCCTGAAACCCTGCATCATATACAGCAGGGGTTCCCAAACTTTTTTGGACCAGGTACCACTTTTGGGGTAGACATTTTTCCAGGTACCCCCTCATCTGAAGCGGCCGCAGAAACCTTTCAAGTGTCCCGAGTCTTTTTGTTGTTTCTGCAGCATGCGTCCTGCTGTTACTGTTTGGGGTCACGACAGGTTGACTGATGTTGTAGTTTTAGTAATCATGTCAGCTATTGGCCCAAAGCAAACATGGGAGAAACACAATGAACAACACAAAAAATACGTTTATTGCGCAACTTGGCAGAAATGACCACGTAGATAAACATAATTTTAATGTTAAAAAATAAAATAAAATAAAATAAATTATTATGGGAATTATTTCGGGTACCCCTAGGGGTCCGCGGACCCCACTTTGGGAACCGCTGATATACAGTATGTGATACCATATTCTATAAAAACCACTCTAGAGTCGATCGACAACAACGTGAGACAAGAATAAATCTATCGCGACTAGCGACTGGACCGCGGAAGGCCGTCAAACACTGGATCTTTTTTCAGAATTAGACGGGATGATTTAGATCGGGAGTTATGATCGTTTTAAGATTTTCGTTTTCGGAACATTTTCGATGACGTGTCACTTTTTGAACGGACGGTTTTGTTATCATTAATCTCCGTCCTATTTATCAATCTCCGGCTTGGGCACTTGCCCATGACCTTGAACTTGACTGAGAACTCCGCCCCAGGCCTCCATGGTGTTAAGATGCTCTGATCAATGGGCCTCCAAATGAACCCTATCTGTGATCGGCAATTTACCTTATCTGGAGAAACCGATCTTTTATATAATTTAAGTGGTATAAAAGGCAGATACCGTATATAGTATATCATTTTGCATCTTTGTGACAGGCCTAAACATTCTCCCCTTCCTACCCACACAGGAACATTTTTTTTTTTGTTATGATTTGTTTTTGGCTTTTGTGTCTTTATTGACAGATTGACAGGAAAGAGGGAGAAAGAGAAGGGGAGAGACATGCAGCAAAGGTCGTCATGAACGGGACTCGAACACGTGATGTGCTGTCAGGCCGGAGCCTATATGTGGCATGCGCCTGGACCACTAGACCAGTGGGCACCCCCACAGGAACAGTTTTGACGTGGGTTTCTACATATCATAATTTTGGAAATATTCAAATTTTCCCTGTACGCACAAGATTGGTATCGGTATTGGCCGATCATGAAAAAAACATCAGTGATCGGTATCGGTCCCAAAAAACCTGATTGGAGCATCCCTAAAAACACAAATCTATACTCTAAAGACGGAATCAGCGGCTCTCTGCTGTTGCTTTGCATTAAATCGAATGTTTGATATATTCAGAGGTGTATGCGTGCTCGTGCATGTTTGCATGCATGCCGGGGCTGTGCTGGCGCCGTGTAGAGGTGGCTGATGCATCCTGCTAATGGAAGTGAGATGGTTATTAGGGCTAATTAAAAGAGCAGGGACAGCTGTGTGACGAGGGCTGGGAGGTTGTGCTGCACATTAGGACAGCCAGAGAACACTGCAGCACGCTGCTGGAAAGCATTTTCATTTGGAAGCCACTTTCAGCTGAACCTTTCAACCCGTAACGCGATGGAACACGCTGCTTCTTCAGTTCTCCGACTCCACTTTTTCCCTCATCTTGTGTTCTTCTCCGTTTCTTCACATGAATGACGTTTTAGTTTTGATTAAAAAGAAGAAATACCCCTCATATTGAGCTGCTGGAGTAAATCCAACTCTGCTTAATAGAACTTAATTTAGCTGCCGTCGGGCAGAAACCTAGTATCCCAATATTTCAACGTTTTGATTTTTTCGTAAATGAATGTCTTACTTCAACATACAAGAGTGCCCCACGGTGCCGCAAATTAAATCGCAAATTTACAAGCACACAATGCAGCTCTTTTCACCATTTTAAAATGTTATTAAAATAAGAAAAAATCAGACCCGTGTGAAGTGAGGGGCACTCTCATCACCATACATCATCTCATTGCGGGCAAGCAGAATATGCGTCCTCACCTTTGTCACCAATGTTTGTGTTAGTGTTTACACGAACACTCATAATTGTCAAATTCATTGTCAATGGCATTTAATGTTGGTGTAGGACAAAGTTTGTGTTAGCACATAAACCAAAAGCTGAACAGTGTTTATCATTCAAGGTTTCTGCCCGACAGCAATAATTTAATAAAGCCACAGCTCCAGGCCAGGGTTCCCACTCTCAACCCTTCCACATAGTCCACAGCAGTCCTCAGACTCCCCCCAAAGAGACTCTCAACCCTTCCACATAGTCCACAGCAGTCCTCAGACTCCCCCCAAAGAGACTCTCAACCCTTCCACATAGTCCACAGCAGTCCTCAGACTCCCCCCAAAGAGACTCTCAACCCTTCCACATAGTCCACAGCAGTCCTCAGACTCCCCCCAAAGACTCTCAACCCTTCCACATAGTCCACAGCAGTCCTCAGACTCCCCCCAAAGACTCTCCACCCTTCCACATAGTCCACAGCAGTCCTCAGACTCCCCCCAAAGAGAAAACACTCTCAACCCTTCCACATAGTCCACAGCAGTCCTCAGACTCCCCCCAAAGAGAAAACACTCTCAACCCTTCCACATAGTCCACAGCAGTCCTCAGACTCCCCCCAAAGAGAAAACTAAAATCTGCCACTTTGCAACCAAGACAACAGAACACGATACAAACATAAACCATTATCACCAGACCAAAACATGTTCTCAATTCTACCGCCAATACAGTGATAAGGAAAAATGTGCAGCATTTTATCCGCTACAAGCGACACTGGGGGATTATCTCCACAGTGTCACTCTGCACCTGGAGATGTGACATCTGGTGTAATGGAGAGATAGATTGTGTGGAGACTGGAGATTTAGTGGTGAAGGACTGAAAGGCTTCTAGTATGTTATGTTTACAGTGTGTGTGATACTCAGGATATGGTCAGACTAACCTCGCGTCAGACTTTCCACGCAGTAGAAAGCCTTGTTTTTGTTCCAAACTGATGAGTGTTTTTGCCCTACTAATATCGGTATCCAGTTGGGATATGTTGGCAATGTTATTGTTTCCCCGCATTAATGCCCTATCAAGTAGCCTACTGTCGCCAGTCACTGTATTGGACATACCAAATTAAGCACACCTACAATTTCAGAGGTTTATGGGTAGGCCCTGTATGACACCCCTGGTTTCTGAGGGAATTATTTTCTGGGAGTCAGCAGTCAGCTATATCCGTATCTGCCAATTCTCTCTAGACGGGATCAGAAAACTATTAAATGAGACAGAAATCCATTTTCAGGCCTAACCAGATAGAAATCAAATTAATTTGATCAAGTCTGAACAGCTGAAAGTGAAAAACACAAGGAAACACATTTTGCTAATCAGATTTGAACCATATTACTAGGACTTTGGTCATACTGCAGGTTTCCTCGACAGAACAAAAATCTACATAAGAATCAACTTTGTGTTTTAGCGTCTGCTGCGCATCTGTGAGGTCCGAACCGATGAAATAGTTGTTATTCGTTACGCATGTAGGCTACACATGAAACACAACATACCATTAACCTCCAAATCAAAACAAGCCTGTCAGACTGTCGGATACAACATGCTGCGTCTGTGTGTGTGTCTGTGCTTGCATGTGTGTGCACGGCTGCACAACAAGGTTGAACACAGACAGAGTTGTAGTACGATACAACAGGGTAGCATTAATTCTAGACGGGACATCGTTATTAAAATGGTTACTTTGTAAAATACCCGTGTATCAACTGACAACACACAATTGTCTCGATGAAAGGAGGTGGGGTTGTGTATGAGAGAGAGAGAGAGAGAGAGAGAGAGAGAGAGAGAGAGAGAGAGAGAGAGAGAGAAAGAGAAAGAGAAAGAGAAAGAGAGAGAGAGAGAGAGCGAGAGACAGAGACAGAGACAGAGACAGAGAGAGAGAGAGAGAGAGAGAGAGAGAGAGAGAGAGAGAGAGAGAGAGAGAGAAAGAGAGAGAGAGACAGAGAGAGAGAGAGAGAGACAGAGAGCGAGAGAGAGAAATAGAGACGCACAAACAAGCTGGATATGGATGTGTGTGTGTGTGTGTGTATAAAGGGGCCTCTACAGAGAATAGTGGATTTGATATCTCTTCCATTTTCAGGTCCTCCATCATGCTATATTAAGCATTCTACTGTGAAGCCAAGCATGTTTAACCTGTGTAATGATGACTGTGTTTTCTAACATTTCAGCTAACACTCCTGATGTCTTTTTATTGTAAAAGAAAACCATAGAGGAGGTGTTCATTCTCAAGGTTGGCTGTACCGTTGACTACAGCCTGGAGGAAGCCTTTCTAACCAAAGTGCTTAAATATCAACAGCTAGAGCAGACTATCTTACAGCTAGGCTACAGATGCAAACTTAATTTTTATCGTTGGCAGCCTAGGGCATGTGCACAAGTAGGTTGGTTGTGAGGGGCCTACAAATGGATGGGCTCTCCAAAAGGGGGGCCAAGCACCTACTATACTGTAGCAATGTACTGCTCAGTATCAGCCATTATAGGAAGCCGCTCAATTTGGAGGAGGCGTTCCTTCTTCCATGATTTATGTCTGCTGTGTCTGACATGTCAGTCAACTATACTGTATATATAACAATGTTTTAAGTCTTCTATGCCCTTTGTATATGGCATCGTTATTAAAATGGTTACTTCGTAAAATACCCGTGTATCAACTGACAACACACAATTGTCTCGATGAAAGGAGGTGGGGTTGTGTATGAGAGAGAGAGAGAGAGAGAGAGAGAGAGAGAGCGAGAGAGAGAGAGAGAGAGTCTTTGTACAAGGTATTCCTGTACATCTGATTATGTCCTTGATTGATTGAAATATGTATTAACAGTTTGCAGAATTACAGTACATTTCAAGCACAACTCAATACAAAGACTGTTAACTGTGAGTGGACGACCCAATATAGCATTACACTTGTTTACAAGAAGGTCCACCTTGTTTAATTCATCATTCATCAACATTTAGAGACGTACAAATAGACACTTTGATATAGCCAAAGAACAGGACAGGAATTCATCATAAAGGAGGTAAAAAGGGGAAAGAAACATATACAGTGAGGGGAAAAAGGGGTGGGGATTCCGATTTTATGGGGGCCAGTTTCGAATTGCAGCCGTCCGTAGGTGCCCTTTGAGAGCGGTTTTGAAGGAGTCAAGGGATTTGCATGTCTTAATGACTGTTGGTAGGACGTTCCTTTGTACAAGGTATTCCTGTACATCTGATTATGCGGACAAAAATGAACATTTCAAATGTGTGTGTGAGAGACATGCTGTTGTGTAGCATATTATTACTGTATTTGCATTTAAGCCAACTCCTCATATACTGTACTCAGCACAGGACACCCTTTTCTATTTTAAGGTTATCATTTGGTACTATTTAGCCTACTTTAGTATGTTGATGTTCAGTAATATAGTTAAAATAAAATTGGTAAGATTCAGGATAACTTATTATCAAACACAAGTTTAACACATCGGAGGTGTAGACATACCATGATCTTCCCTGCCATTTTGGCTTAGATTAGCCAAAATGGCAGGGAAGATCATGGGTATGTCTACACCTCCGATCACCCCCCAGGTCATCTTTGAGCAGGCCACCAATGGACAGGTACAAGCATTCCTTTGTCCCTCTGTCAATCACACTCCTTAACAGAGTCCTTGCAGAGGGCAGACAGGGTAGGGGTCGAAGGTTTTGAGGTGATGTTCTTCCCCTCTTTTGCACTAGGTATGGTAGTGTGTGGTATTTTAATGTTGTACGGGTCACTGTGTGCCTTTGTTGTCTTGTGTATTGTATTGTATTGTATTGTATCTGTATGCTGCAGGGCAGGTCCTTGGGGTCCAAGACAAATTTCTCCCTCGGGAGACAAAATAAAGGAACCTTGAACAGCAATTTCTCACATTTCCTGAATTACACTGAATTAAGCTAGTAACTCCTTCTCTCTTAGGGCTGTCACGATTACATTTTTAAGTTGACAAGTAATTGTCACACAAATAATTGTGATTAACGATTTAATTGTGTTTTTGGCATTGGAAATTAGAACATTATGAACGAAATTACATTTTTGTTTGCCTTTTAGGCTTCGTAATGAAAAAGTGCACAGGGCATGATATGACAAATAACTGAAATATACATTTTTATACTTTGGATAAAAAAAATAGCCGAAATAGCTGCTCTACAAGCTTACAACACGCCATGAAGATCTGTAGATCTAGTTATTACTACTTTTTGTATGTATGAACATCTTTCAACGTGGAAACGATGACAAAATAATTGCGATTATCTAAAATAATTGCGATTAGACCAGTCTGAGGGAACCCCTTTTGGTGTTTTAAGCATTATGTTATACTTTAGCTATTGAAAAATAGCAATTCTACAAGCTCATAGCGCGGCACCTAGTGCCGCGCTATGAACTTGTAGGTCTGCTATTTTTGAAAAACCGTAAAAATTTGCCTCAAATCTTTGAATATATATTCTTTCAGAGTTTCAGTTTTTAACTCAAATCTTTGCTTCTGGGAACAACATATTTTCAGATGGGGGTCAGCGGCATATTACATTGGGGTCCTTGACATGATGAAATATTGAGAACCACTGATATAGAAACATGAGGTTTTTCAGGAAAATAATACATTTTAAAAAGACATTTTTTAAATTTCGACATCAGGCCTAAATGGGCTAATTCTCTCTGCTGGTTCCCAACAGCTGTTTGTTTAGGAACTGGTTTGGTCTACACTGTGTTTGATACATTACCCAAAGCCGAAAACATCAGTAACCCCTGTTCTATGTACAGGATCCATGTTTGCATTCCAACTGTGTAGACATCTCAATCTAGCTGTCTGAATAGATAGACGCTACTGTAGGTACACATGACATTATTGTAACACATGCTAAGCAAAGCAAAGCAAAGTTCTTTGTTTACCCAGGGTGAATGGACTAAGCTCGAGATGCTTGTTTACAGCCAGACCCTGCTCATAGAACATTTCATGGTAGGGGTTCAATGCCTTGCTCAAGGGCACTTCAGCGGTGGTAATTTTAACGTGCCGGTCCGGGGATTCGAACTGGCGACCTTCCGATAACAAGACCGCTCCGCAAACCGTTCGGCCACCGCTGCCTGCTGCATGACAACAGTGTTAATATCTAGCAAAAACAGCACATCTATAACCTGATGTGTTTTGAGCTTGTACTGTACATATGCTATTTTCACCGCACACCACCATTGTACAATGATGTATTAAATAGGGCTTAAGTGGTTAACCACTTTCAACCTGGCATCCATATTTTGGGCACGCCATCATAGGCAAAAGTGTTCATAAAGCTTTAATTTTCTAAAATGTTATGTTCGCAATCTTTTGTTCATCATATAAGGAGTATAGGGCTTGAGTGGTTTATAATAGAATTGTTCAGCCTCCTGAAACAACAACCAATAAGTGACATGAAGAACATTTAGCACGGTGTCTCTCCATCATCATCATACCTTAGCAGCAGCCAGCAGCCCCAGAGAGACAGCCACACGCGCCCGTAGATCCGGCCTGTCCTTGGGCCACACATAAGACAGCATTGCAGACAGAATCTGGGTAGAATTGACCTCCTTCAGCTGGGTAGAAGTAGACAACAAAAGGCAAGGCGCTTTAGACAATATTAGATAATCTTGTTTTATCCACAAGGCCATACCACTCCCTCTGGGAGTCTGGGTGCATACAAACTAAACTGTTATGAGAAAAATATATTTTCCATCTCGAGTTAAAGAATCCTGTGCAGATGCCTGTTGGAACACATTCCCCTTCAGTTAGGTAATATGCCTTGTACCCATTGTCAAGAGTACATAATGCAGTACACATTATCTTAGTACTTGGAGCCTGGAGGCAATCTATGACGTCCATCGTATGGATGGCATCAATAAGCCCAATATCTGGGGACTTGTGGTGGATTTATAGAATTGTGAGTGAGTTATGGGCATACACAGAGAGTCAGATGAAGAAATCTCCATACATGGGCATAAAAGGGACACAGACAGGTCCAACAGGTACTCTGATAGAGGTACAGGGATTGCATAACTGGGCATCCATCACTTTCAACATTCCCGAGTTGCCTGGTGCTGGAAATAATAATAAAGATTGTGCATCATAAATAGATTAAAAGGCAGGTGGCTTGCGCACATCCAGTTCTTGGCTGGTGCTGGACAAAGGTAGATACATACAGTGAAGAAGTGGTCCGCACACAGGCTTTGCTCCAACAGTGTTTCACCATTCATAAATAGTCTGCAGCAGTCTGCTGATTATATAATATGATCTTGTAGCATAGGTCACAGGTTCTCAACATGGGGTCCCCCGACGGGGAGGTGGTTGATAGTTAGGAACCAAATGGACCCTTACAGGCTAAACTGGGGGTCCTTGAAACGGTTGAGAATTACTGGCATAAGCCAACTACTTTAGTTATCATAAACCCGTTTAGCTAATGTAATGATAGCGGGTCGAGGGATAGAAACCCATAGGGTCATTTCCCCCAGTATGTTTTTCCCCTCACTATAGTAAATACTGGACAGTGGACATTATAGCTACAGTAAGCTGCCCAATAAGACTTCTCCATTTGTTATCCAGAACACAGACTGTGAGTTCAAAGGTTGAACTTCTGATACCATTTATATCACTGGCTTTCAATATGGACCCCAGCTAAATTACCGATTTGTGATCTTCACCGTCAAGTGAATAGATACAACCAGATAATGTACATGAATATCTATTTTGATCCGATTTACTGTTTCTATATCATACAAGTTTAACCACTTACAGTGGGGTCCCCCAAGGGCTCTATACTAGATCCACTGGTATTTCACTCCGAATCACCAAAAATAGCTACAAGCTTGAATGTTCGCCCCAGAATACAGATGCTATAGGGTTTGTGTGGTTACCAGGAACTAATATTGAAAGATAACCTTTGCACTTTAATATAGACTGCCCCGAATGTGCAGATAGGACTTGTGGGCATGGTGGGCACACACACACACACACACAACACACGGAGCATCAAATGTCAAAGTAAGTCCCAGGGGGAGTCTGGGAGCAGCAACAGCAGCAGAGTCTCCAGGTGGACCAAAGCATCCTGGCTGACACTTCAAGTCCCAGGACACACCCGTCATCCCAGCCTGCCATCATGGTGCCAACATGGATGTTTACCCATGCTCCAGCACACACCTGCCACAGGGACTCTCCACACTGCAGGCAGAAGACTATGCAGTAATTCCTTTAACCCATTTAGACCTGAGGACGATTCTACAAAGGCCTTCTAAATCAGTTTTCTGAAAAACTCATGTTTCTATGCCAGTGGTGCTCAACCTTTTTCATGTCAAGGACCGCTAGAATTATATGTATTTGGCCGCCGACCCCCATCTGAAAATATGTTGTTGCAGGGACCCCCCAGAAACAAAGATTTGAGTTAAAAACTTTCGCTCTGAAAGAATATATATTCAAAGATTTGAACCACATTTTCACGATAAAAAGAAAATAGCAGACCTAAAAGCTCGTAGCGCGGCACTCGGTGCCACACTATGAGCTTGTAGATCTGCTATTTTTCAATAGCTACACCAAAAGGGGTTCCCGCCCAGAATGGGTTAATCCACTCAATATGGTGGAGCCATGCTACAGTACTGCTGCTTGGTGGCCACACTGGCAAATTAAAGTGAAAATGGTGCCCAACACCTGCCTTTCATCAAATGCAATCAGGCAATAACTGATGCCAGTGAGTCGCGTTAGAATTAACATTAACAGTTGGATGAGCTAGTGAAGGTTAGTGGACCATATGGAGACATCCAGTCCATTAACACTAGTTTATGACAGTTTGAGATCACATTCAGAATATGGCTGGACTAGCCAAATATGGACTAAATCTAATCTCACAATATATCTTTTTAACAAATACCTGAATATCGATATTGACGCAATATATTGGGGATTGGTGAAAGATATTTTTTTATAAAGTACATCGATATCAGTAATGCCTATAACTGTGTAAAGGCAAATAATCGAACAGCTAGAACAGTCAGGTAAAGTTCAGAATTACATCACTTTTCTATAATGTAGCCTTTAAAACAGGAATTACATCACTTAACTGTAATGTAGCCTTTAAAACCAGGAAAAGATAGCATATCATATTTTGGATTACCAAATCCAAAATCCCATGATATACAGTATTGTCAGGGCACAACAATATAGGTATGATTTCAATATATTGCCCAGCCCTACTACAATATATTGTGTTTTGATAATATGACATTTACTATCAACTTAATAAGCATTTCTGTAAACCTCTCTCTGTAAACTGCATTCATCTATGTTGTTGAATTGTTATTGATTACAAAATAGTTTTTAGTATAAAAAACATGTGTCCGATTAAGAGGTGGACACTAACGGTTGTCCGACTCCGTGGTGTTTGCGAGTTTCCGAGTTTGCGTGGGGTAGAAACTGTCTTTAGTTCACTAACACAACAGATGTTGGCATAAATATTGAGGTATGTCCATATCTCACAGCCCCAGAATTCGCAAGTTAAAAAAAAGGGTAAAACGGTTATCACTATTTACTTTTCGGACAAGTGGGCATGACCTTTGGTCAAGTAGAACATGACCTGTAATTGCCTGACGGGCAAGTCCCTCTTGATCAGTGTCAACCCCTGTGATACAACGATAATAACAAAATGTGTTTAATCAGAGTTTACAAACACAGGTCCAGCCCATGGCATAGCTTGGAAAGGGGTTGAACAAAGTTAGAAAACATTGAAAAGTTAAATACCCACCACATTTTTGGGGTCAGCATTCAGTCCTCCACCTGCGTTTCCATGCCAACATGTCCGTTTGTCCGTCACCTGCAAATACTGTGAAAACAAACACAATTATGACTGACAAAGTACAAGTTGCATTTACATTCAGGCAGCACAGTGTTAAGCTACTTAGGCCCTATATTGACCAGAGTCCCCCAGGGGTCTATATGAGGGCCCCTCTTCTTTTAGGGGAATAGGGGCGCTAGGGTTCATGTGGTAAAGCTATTGGTTTCGATCTGTTTCTGACTCAACCAGCACATGGCATGCAATACTGTATTTTTGTACTTTTTGAAAATGCTTTTCTACTCGACTTACATTTGCCGCTTCCAAGATCCGACGACAGTTTCCAGCGTTGTTGATACTCCATGGTGCCGTTCTCAGGTTGGCTGTGGACCTCAACTAATGGGGGGAAAAAACAATAATACTGAAAACCTTCATTGGGGATTGTTTTCAATATTGATGGTGAGCATATTATTTGCCAAACATTGTGACATTTGCATAGCTTAATTATTAGTCTTGATGATCTCATTTGGTAATAGAATAACTATTGTATATTCCTCCACATGCTCATCATTGTGTTGTGACGAAAAGAGAGCTGAGCCAGAGGGCAAAGCTCTCTGTCTACAGAGCAATCTTCGTTCCTACTAGTCTCACCTATGGTCATGAAGTGTGGGTTATGACCGAAAGAATAAGGTTGCGAATACAAGCGGCTGAAATGAGTTCTTCGACGGGTGGCTAGCATCTCCCTTAGAGATAGGGTGAGAAGTTCAGTCACACGAGAGAGATTCGTGTGCCCACTGGGAGGAGACCCCGGGCAGACCAAGGCGCAGATGGAGGGATCACATCGACTCACTGGCCTTGGAACGCCTCGGGATCTCCCAGGAGGAAGTTACTAATGTTGCTCTGGAGAGGGAAGTCTGGAGCCCTGAGCCCTCTGATGGACCTGTTGCCCCCGCGACCCGACTACTGATAAGCGGTTGAAGATAGATGCTCATCATGAACTGCATGCAGCAGAGCTGCTGTTAACAAATGACTTCTTAATCTGTTACTAAGCAACATGAGTTGTTTAATCTAAATTTAATCTAAATCTAAAGTGAAATCAAATTCTCAACTACTGCCAAATTCATTCAATTGTGAAAACAAGCATTGTTTAATAATATTGTGTGTTGGATGGAAACCTTCCATGTTTAATTTAAAAGTATTCAGTAAGAGGACAAGTTGGTTGTAGTCAGCTATCTTTTCTACTTTAATATGACACTGTAGTATGGCAGTAATACTACAGTGTAGTAGGGCAGTAATATATGAATAAACAAAAGTTGAAATGTGGCGATACAAATTACAAAGTTTCTGCCCCCGACAGCAATAGAGCGCCGCCCCTTTCAGAACAACGAGTGGCCCAGGAAATGACTCCCCATTAATTTTCTCCATAGGCTTTTCAAAAGTATTTATATAAAGACGGTTACGCCGCGGACAAAGTCAACTCGGATCATGACAAATCATGACAATAAACAATGTTTTGGGCCGATCAAATCATTTATAAGAAGAAAAAATGTTCTTCTATCTAATGATTTGATCGGCCCAAAACATTGTGTTTATTTTATTGACATGATTTGTCACGATCCGATTGTGTTTGTATACTCGTGGGTGGGCAGGTAATATCAGGACCCCCCCCCCCCCCCCCCCCCAAGAAAAAAGATCTCCTGGATTCTCACAGTCCAATCAATGTCGACCCAGTGCTCCAATGTCTCTCTGTCAGGGCCTGGCTGGAAACAAGTTCTTGAGCTTAGCCCAGATACCCTGGGTAAATATAGTAACTTTGCTTTGCTTTGCTTTGCTCTTCCTAAAGTTAAAATTAAACAATAGACAGTGATATTCCTGGCTAAGATGAATAGTAAATAGTCTTGAATCATATAGTAGACCATGTGAGGTCATGACAACACTGAGTCTACAGCACATTATTAGGACAACATACAGTCAGCAGAAAATAATGACAGGCTGTCATCATGTTGTCACAACAGAGTAAAGATGAAGTAAAGTCCAAAGTGCTGCCCAGCGAGATTAAAAAGCAGGCTAGGGACATAGAATGACATCAGTACGCGCGTGCCACACACACACACACACACACACACACACACACACACACACACACACACACACACACACACACACACACACACACACACACACACACACACACACACACACACACACACACACACACACACACACACACACACACACACACAGCTCTTATCTCACAGGACATGATGCTATTTACTCTCCCCACTTCCACACGTGACAAACAGACATGGGCCACCTCTACTACCATGTGGTGAAGGCGGTATTTTTATGTAAAAGTGTTCAGTAACAGAGGTTTCCAGAAACAGCAAACAGTAAACAGAAAATGCATTTCCAGGTCAGGATACCAATTTCATCCAATCAGGAGAGAGAACGCCTACAGGAGATAGTTGATAGTATAAGTGATGAAACTATAGAATGAGCAGACACAATTGGAACACTGACTATAAAACTGAAACTGATAAATAGGTTCTCTTCTCTCTCCTGATTGGATGAAATTGGTCACCCAACTTAAAATATATTTTGTGTTTAATCAAGAGCCAGAGAGACCCCTGTAAATTAACAAAAACTCTAGCAGATCACTTCATTCCGATAATAAATGAAATATAGTAAGATAAAGGTTTCCACTAGCGGAAGGAACTCAAGGAAGTGTCACTAACAAAGTTTACACATCATTGACATCAACCTGTAGCAAGTCATTGAATTGTCAACGGTGTCCGAAAATAGCAAGACTACAAGCTGATCAGAATGCGTCACTTAGCAACGCGTTGTGGGCTTGTAGATCTGCTATTTTCGTAATTGATGTTATAACTCATCATGTAATAATAAGCGTGCATGATGACATGTATCATCATAAACCAAAGGGTAAACCATACAGTAACGTACATGACCGCGACTGAACTGAAAATACAGGCCATATAACAGCTCGAACGTAACTTCTATGTTAATGTTTCTTATGCAACATGAAGTTATTAATTAAATGCATTACACCAGCCCCTGTCCTTGTGACACAGTGACGCACGACGCCAACAAAAAATGAAAAGCCGTGTCCTTTCAAACTATCCCACCGGTGGCTGTTTAAAAACCTTACCACATGATATGTTTTATTATGTTGAGGTTTGTGGCGGTGTTCATCTTTGTGGTTCCACGCGTGAAAGGAACTCGTGTGTCGGAGAATAAAGGCTAATTTTCGCCTTTGGACGTGAAATCCACATTTCAGCGGTACCAAGAGCGGCGCCATGTTGTTGATGAGAGGAGGCGTGTCCTTCTCACAACCCGATGCAAGGAAGTCACAGTCTAACGTTCCCATAGCCTAGAGGGACACTGCTGCGCTGTGATTGGCTGGTTGATTGTCAGTGGAGACTGATAAAATAATAACAATAATAATAAACGTAAAGAGTTATAGTCAATTATTTTAGCTACATTTAACATAGATAAATCCAAATGTGTGTTTTTGTGTGTGTTAAAGCTGGTATTGTGTATATCAGTGGTTCCCAAAGTGGGGTCCGGGGACCCCTAGGGGTCCTTGAGGGAGTTCCAGGGGGTCCCCAGCTAAATTATAGTTAGTAACCAAATGGACCCTTATGGGTCTGTACATCAGAGAGTGTACTTTGATTTTACAATATACATTGGGGTCCCAGAGATAGAAATGGGGGACCGTAGCCTAATTCAGGTCAAACTGGGGGTCCTTGAAATTAAAATGGTTGAAAATCACTGCTAGAACCGTGAAAATCAATTATGGGGGGTCCTTATGGGGGCTAATGAGTGTCAATTTGTGGGTCCTCCAAACGTTTTCATGTCCTTGATATGAAATGGTTTGGGAACCACTGGTGTATATTATCAATAAATAAATAAAGATGAGGTGAGATGAGGGTTGAGGAATCAGCATCTCCAAATCTGAGGCCATGGTTCTCAACAGGAATCAGACATTAACCCAGGTAAAGGAGTTTAAGTAGGCCTATATCGGGGTCACGAGTGAGGGGAGGACGGAGAATGAGATCAGCCGGAGAATCGGAGCAGCAGGGGCTGCTGTACCGCACTGGTGTGATGAAAAGAGAGCCGAGCCAAAAGGCAAAGCTCTCTGTCTACCGAGCAATCTTCGTTCCTACCCTCACCTTATATGGTCATGAAGTGTTCCTACCCTCACCTATGGTCATAAAGTGGTTCCTACCCTCACCTATGGTCATAAAGTGTTCCTACCCTCACCTATGGTCATGAAGTGTTCCTACCCTCACCTATGGTCATGAAGTGGTTCCTACCCTCACCTATGGTCATGAAGTGTTCCTACCCTCACCTATGGTCATGAAGTGTTCCTACCCTCACCTATGGTCATGAAGTGTTCCTACCCTCACCTATGGTCATGAAGTGTTCCTACTCTCACATATGGTCATAAAGTGTTCCTACTCTCACCTATGGTCATGAAGTGGTTCCTACCCTCACCTATGGTCATGAAGTGGTTCCTACCCTCACCTATGGTCATGAAGTGTTCCTACCCTCACCTATGGTCATGAAGTGTTCCTACTCTCACCTATGGTCATAAAGTGTTCCTACTCTCACCTATGGTCATGAAGTGGTTCCTACCCTCACCTATGGTCATGAAGTGGTTCCTACCCTCACCTATGGTCATGAAGTGTTCCTACCCTCACCTATGGTCATGAAGTGTTCCTACCCTCATCTATGGTCATGAAGTGTTCCTACCCTCACCTATGGTCATGAAGTGTTCCTACCCTCAACTATGGTCATGAAGTGTTCCTACCCTCACCTATGGTCATGAAGTGTTCCTACTCTCACCTATGGTCATGAAGTGTTCCTACTCTCACCTATGGTCATGAAGTGGTTCCTACCCTCACCTATGGTCATGAAGTGTTCCTACCCTCACCTATGGTCATGAAGTGGTTCCTACCCTCACCTATGGTCATGAAGTGTTCCTACCCTCACCTATGGTCATGAAGTGTTCCTACTCTCACCTATGGTCATGAAGTGTTCCTACCCTCACCTATGGTCATGAAGTGTTCCTACCCTCACCTATGGTCATGAAGTGTTCCTACCCTCACCTATGGTCATGAAGTGTTCCTACCCTCACCTATGGTCATGAAGTGTAGGTCATGACCGAAAGAATAAGGTCATGGATACAAGCAGCCGAAATGAGTTTTCTTCGACGGGTGACTGGCATCTCAAGGTGAGAAGTTCAGTCGCGCGAGAGAGACTCGGAGTAGAGTCACTGCTTCTTCGCCTGGAAAGGAGCCAGCTGAGGTCGTTCGGGCATCTGGTTAGGATGCCTCTCAAGGGTCTCCCTAGGGAGGTCCTCGGGGCACGTCCCACTGGGAGGAGACCCCCGGGCAGACCAAGGATGAGATGGAGGGAGTAGGATTACATTGACTGACTTGCCTTGGAACACTGTGACCTTGGGATCCCCCAGGAGGAAGTTACTAATGTTGCTCTGCAGAGTGAAATCTGGAGCTCTCTGGTGGAGCTGTTGCCCCCGCGACCAGACCACTGATTGATTGACGGATTGATTGATGGATGGATGGATGGATGGATGGATGGATGTCAATAAAGATGCAAAGGAATTAAGATTAAAATGGCATTTAATCCTAGTTTGCAATGTTAACTATACAGTATAGTCATCTGCAGTGAGATAAAATTACACACACACACACACACACACACACACACACACACACACACACACACACACACACACACACACACACACACACACACACACACACACACACACACACACACACACACACACACACACACACACACACACACACACACACACACACACACACACACACACACACACACACGTTACTTGGTTGCCGTTGAAACCAACATAGTAGCCAATGACAACCCGGCGACCCTGTGGGCTATGGCTTCCAAACTTTATCGCCGTCAACAAGACAAACCGGCCGTTGCGTCACTTCCGAATCCCACACAGAGCTGTCACTTTTGTGACTGTCAAGTTAAGCTAGCAGGAGGTGAAGATCTGCTGCAGATCTTTCATTTATTGGACCGTTCTGAAGGCGAGATAGACGTCTGAGTAGTTTATGAATGTGTCAATCATAAGGTAACTGTATGACTGTAAATTGGCCTTTAATCTTCAACACAGCAGTCGTGTTGAACAAGCCAAGCTAAAGAAGAACACGTTGTCTGGGCTGTGCTGCTCTTTGTCACACAGACTTCAGGTCAGTGGAACAACACAAGAGCTTTGGTTAACATTTTACTTCACCTGCTATGTTTTACTGCTATCCTATGTGGTTGAATCATCTGGCCGCGACTCGGACGGTATCATAACCTCTGTCGCAATTCCTTCCAGTGAGATAAAAGTCATGACTCATTTCTTATTGTATTTAACGATTATACAAACCAGTATAGCACATACTAAGGACGGTTTGGGTTACCTTCTTT
Organism: Electrona antarctica; assembly: GCF_951216825.1. Lineage (NCBI taxonomy): Eukaryota > Metazoa > Chordata > Actinopteri > Myctophiformes > Myctophidae > Electrona > Electrona antarctica. Next base: position 37,203,816 of record NC_136806.1, read on the forward strand.
GTCTCTGCAAGCTTTCCACAAAAGACAATCCACTGTTATATTAAGAGCAACTTGGAAATAAATTCCCTAAAGCCATGAATTCTTAATATTTGTCTTTTATTCCAAAGAAAGCTGTTGTAAAGGAGCACTTTGACATCACAAAATGTCATGGCTCTATGGAGTTTATGGATAGAAGTTGCTTAGTCATAATATACTGTAGGATCATATCCACTCTCAAGTGTCAATAGTCTACACATCTGTTAATTGACAACTGTGTTTTTTCATAGATGTTACTGGGACATATCTATTAATTGACAAAAGATGTATGTTCATATTACTGGTGATAGTTTGTAAATTCTACTTGCACTATTATATTGTACTAATAGCTTATCTTTACACTAACTGTCCGCCAATTGTGCCCAAGTGCAGATGGCAAGATCAGACCTTAAAGCTGTATTATTATGTGACGTTTTTAGTGAATACAATGTTATTTTGTCCAATATGGTATATGGAGTGTGTGTGTACAACTACAATATAACTTGTACAATTGGGATGGTATTTGGTCTCCCTGCTCTTCTATTGTGGTTTATCACAAACTTAGCCCCTTTTGGGAACCTCGGTTACCTTTTCTGAATTTTGTACGCCGGTACCCTAGGGTCCCATCTCGGTTATTCCACTCTCCATAGGACGCAGATTTACATACTCTCTGTTCACGGAGAGCCGCGCCGCCGCTTGAGTGTTGGTGAGATGTTTCAAAGATGCATAACACAGCTATAGGAGACAACGGAAATGTGTGCGAAAGAGCGGTAATCAGAGTTGCCGTTAAGTATTAGTATACGTTTTTTGAAGTTTTGGCTTCTCTGAAATTCTCTCTTCCTCACTTCCCATGTCCCGCCTCCCACGGCACAACAGCATTATAAACATCCTGAATGCACGCGGCCGGCCAATCAGAGGCAGTAACTAGGACGTGCAGCTAGCCAGTCTCGGTGCGGGAGGCAGTACAATGGGAAGTCAATAAGGAAGTCAAGGAAGAGAGAGAGCGAAGCAAAAAAACAACAACATAACGGCAACTCCGATTACCGCTCTTTCGCACACGTTTCCGTTGTCTCCTATAGCTGTTATGCATCTTTGAAACATCTTACCAACACTCAAGCGGCGTCGCGGCTCTCCGTGAACAGAGAGTATGTAAATCTGCGTCCTATGTATGGAGAGTGGAATAACCGATCAGGGACCCTAGGGTACCGCCGTACAAAATTCAGAAAAGGTAACTGAGGGTCCCAAAAGGGGCTATCACAACCTTTGACACAATCCTGTTTCTGGTTTGACATGAACATCTCTGCTGAGCAAGCAGGCAGGCTCTATTAGCTCAGTGGTAAAATGTTTCAGAACTTACCCAGGAGACGGGGTTAAAATCTGGTAGACTTAACATTTTTACTGTTTTATTATCATTATTAGATCTCTAATTATATATCATGTCTTCGTTGTATTCTACTCTTACCTGTACCTTGTGATTTATTTTGCAATGACACCTTGGATCAAATGAAGGTCTCTCTACCAAACTACCTCAGGATGCCTTGTCCCAGTCAACAACTGAACAATGTAAACAACAGCTGCCAGGATCAACACCCAACCATGAAGCAGGTTCGATTCGCCAACAATAACAATTCACCTGCTGATGCTGCTGCTACGGTGGTGTCCAATGAAGAACAGGAAGCGGTTGTCAGCATACAGCCGGAGATGATCCAAGAGGCTCTGGGACCTCAGCTGAAACTGCTTCCCTTAAACGACCAGATACGAGAATTACAAACTATAATCAGAGACAAGTGAGTGACCTTTCTGACCCATCTTTCATATAATGTGGAATCTTGAGTGTTAATGGGTCCATGTGGTTAGATTGTACACTCTTCAGATTACAGATGTGTATAAAGCAGGGCCGGCCGGGTTGATAAGGAGTTGAGGCCCCTGGGCTAGAGTAATTTGAGGCCCCCTGGGCCCTTACAGCAAGTTACTCTAGGCCATGCAGCAAGTTTGTTTTGGCCTAATAAAACTAAATATACAATAACAACACAAATCTCACTTGAATTGGATTGCAATACTTTACAATATCATCAAAAAAAGTCATTTGTATGCTCTCAGAGTAAATTAACATGGCGAATTGTGACTGTGCAAGTTTACGTTACTTGGATTGGTTTTTAATTGTGTTTATAGCGAGGCTATAAACACTAGCATTTGTTCTTCTCAATTGTTCATGTTCACAGGACAACCAGCAGAGGAGATTTTGTGTTTTGTGCCGATCGACTGGTAAGATCATCCACTCAGCACCACTAACATACTTTGTTTGTGACTGATCTAGCAGGGGCGCACAAACCTCTGTGGCTCAGGAGGGAGAGATTCCTGGGAATGGGAAGTTCCCTGGTTTCCTCTGCTTAATCTCTAGGCGTTGTGTTGCTTGGTCAAAGGAGCACTTCATCCATTTTCAACAGTGGTGTCATGCTCGTAGAACGCAGTACCATGCCGTGGTACCAAAAATGGTGACCTGCACACGCAGGAACGGAACGGTGCACGTGCGTGCACGCTAGAACACGCCCTTACTGCTGTGCTGTGTTGCTTCTGTGGTGTTCTGCACGCAACAATAATGCCTCCTCCACCATCAAAGAAGAGATTTGTCCAATTCCAAAGCAAACTTTTTAGTTTCGCTACTGCAGCACAGTAAAGAAGTTTGTCTGATTATTTTAAGTCTACTTTTGTGTTTGTGTGTCTAAAACTCTCATACACTATAAATAATATAGGCTTAGGCTATCAGCTGCATGCCATGCGCACATGTAGGTGCATGCGCAGTGCACATTCGTGCTCGTGACATCATGAAAAAAACCCACCATTACAACACTGATTTTCAATCTCATCATCATATAATTGTTAATGCTATTGAAAATGGGTGAAGTTCTCCTTTAATTGTCTCTGAGCAGCCTACTACTACCTACTAAACTGCTCCCTAGTTTGCTGTTCGCTCACTCTGAGCAAACCACTGCTGGCTCAATCCAGAGAACTAATCACTAGAAAATTCTCCCATCTGCTATTTTCAATGAATGTTCACCTTAGTATTTTTCTGGATGTTTGTCTATAGAGGGTATGCGCATGCATAAAGTGAGTGGAAAATCGTGTGGCAAAGTGAGTTAATGTTGTTTAATGCAATCAGATAGGACTTTTCTGTTTGGATGTACAGTATGGGCTGTCAAGGCCAGAAAGTAGTTTTTTGCCACATAACTTCTGGGTATCATGATGATGTCCCACACATACCCTCTATTTAATGACATTCCCAGAATATGTATGTTAACTGTAATGCTGAATAGGTAAGCTAGGGTTAATGCTGTGTTTTCCCCTCCGTCTACAGATCAGACTTGTGGTTGAAGAGGGACTGAATCAGCTCCCCTATTCAGAGTGCACTGTCACCACGCCTACAGGTGAGTGCCTCTTACTGGGGCCTGAATCTATGAACCTACAGGTGAGTGACTCTTACTGGGGCCTGAAGCTATGAACCTACAGGTGAGTGCCTCTTACTGGGGCCTGAAGCTATGAACCTACAGGTGAGTGACTCTTACTGGGGCCTGAAGCTATGAAGCTACAGGTGAGTGCCTCTTACTGGGGCCTGAAGCTATGAACCTACAGGTGAGTGACTCTTACTGGGGCCTGAAGCTATGAACCTACAGGTGAGTGCCTCTTACTGGGGCCTGAAGCTATGAACCTACAGGTGAGTGCCTCTTACTGGGGCCTGAAGCTATGAACCTACAGGTGAGTGCCTCTTACTGGGGCCTGAAGCTATGAACCTACAGGTGAGTGCCTCTTACTGGGGCCTGAAGCTATGAACCTACAGGTGAGTGCCTCTTACTGGGGCCTGAAGCTATGAACCTACAGGTGAGTGCCTCTTACTGGGGCCTGAAGCTATGAACCTACAGGTGAGTGCCTCTTACTGGGGCCTGAAGCTATGAACCTACAGGTGAGTGCCTCTTACTGGGGCCTGAAGCTATGAACCATCACAAAATACATTTTCAGCTTCACATTCAAATTATAAAACATTGGCTAAAAATATAAAATTATTTTGCCAATACCTATTTTACCGATATAACATTTTAAAATAAATATCGTCTGATACCGACATGATGGAACGATTTATCATACATCCCCATTATACGCAACTAATTAAACCCACTGGTGGATTGACACAAAATGGCCTGTGTGAACAACCTTCTCGTTTAAGAGACTTTCCTGCTCTTACATTAGTCTTTACAGACTGCGTGACAACCCCACTGGGATCCACCAATCAAATGGGTATATTTGGGTTTATTAATTAAGTATGATCCACAAGAACTGAAGCCGCACCCACAGCTGTTGTTGTATGATAAAGGGAGAGGGGTTAGGGGAGGAAATTATATTGTGATGTCACGATATCACTGTTTTGTTTTCATTGGCACGTTTGACTGTCGAGGTTTCAGACTCCAGGAAGAAACCCTAAACACAAAGGGAAGACATCATTGCACATAACCACACCAAGGGGTCTAATTAAGTAGTCACCTCAAACACATGAAAAACTGGAGAAAGAAAATAGTAAATACAAAAACCATGGCACTCCATCTTTAAAACGAATTGAAAGCATAGAGGTAGTACCGGTGGCAGCCAGCAAGGGTCGCTACTGTGCCACACTTGCAAATGTAAGAATTGAAAAGCAGCACTAACCAGGCACTTTGAAGACAAGTGTCAGTTAGACCCAGCAGACTGATCCAGACTGGCTGGGGTTGTTCTGTTCAGAACAAACACTTTGATTCCTCCTGTTTCCCTGCAGGGTACAAGTATGAAGGAGTCAAGTTTGAGAGAGGCAACTGTGGAGTCAGCATTATGAGGAGTGGTAAGTCAAACGTAATAAAAGATAAGTAGATGTGTTTGTTATTGCATCCCGAAAAATAAGCATCATGACAATTTAAAGGCACTTCAGCTAAACGTTATCCTTTTATATCTGGGCAGTGATTATTGTGTAATTGCTGTGAGGAAAAGTGTGGTTGTTCTTCCATTAAAGGGAAATGGCACTCTGAGGTGAGTTTTATTTGAATAAAATGTACTTACCAAATTGCATATAAACAGTCCTGACTCCAGACATTAGACATAAAGCCCTAACCTCCCGCAAATGCTCGGCTTCCATACGTCTTTACGAAGCATTAAAACCCACTGTCTGACCAAAATGCAATAATTCTAACGGTGGGATAGAACCATGTTTCTCAAATGGTGTACACAGGTGGTATTTTTTACTTTTAGTATATAAAATGGAGTACTTGCTTTCCAGTAGAATTCCTCTTTCAGCCCCAGCCTGCTGTGTCATTGTGCTGACAGGTGAGGCTATGGAGCAAGGCCTCAGAGACTGCTGCCGGTCCATCCGCATCGGCAAGATCCTCATCCAGAGTGACGAGGAGACCCAGAAAGCAAAGGTCTACTATGCAAAGTTCCCCCCCGACGTGTACAGGAGGAAAGTGCTGCTCATGTACCCCATCCTCAGTAAGTCACACGAGTCCATGCATCCCATTTAGTGATACAACAGTTAATCGAACGAATTGATTATAAACAGTAAAATACGACTCGACTTTGCGGGAGGGATTTTAAAATTGTGAATCAATTCAAATCAATTAGATTTTCCCATTGTTTATATACAGTACACTAGAGCGGTGCCTGTTGGAGCCTCTACACTACAGCCTCTGCAGCCTAGGGTGCCCGGAGCACCACGCCGGCGGCACAGGCCAACAGTTTCATTTTTTTTAAGTCTGTCAATTATGTGATTAATTGAAAAAGTAAACGATAGAATAATCACTAGGAAAATGTCAATTTTTGGGTTATTTTCTCATCACGTCATTTGAACCCAAGAAGACATCTTGAAGTTGCTTCTCTTTACCCAGTCACAAACCTAATTTGGAACAAAAGAAAAGCATCCATATTTGGTGAAGTGCTAAATAGGTAATACTACTAAGCTGATTATTTGATTACTAAAATGTTTTACCAAGTGCTGTGAGCTTGTAGATCTATTTTCGATTAGTTCGAAAAATAGGGAACTGTTGCAGCACCCCATATGAATTTATGGCATCTGACAATGTGAAGATCAGTTGGTTTATAAATTACCTTTCAGTTGACCCTTTCAGCCAGCTCTACTGATTTCCAGGCCAAATAGCCCCCCTTGATGATCATACAGTAGCCGTTCGGGGCAAATTACACACTGCCTGCTGTGTGATGGCCAGCTAGCAGCGCAATACCATAATGAAAGCCTACAGAAATAGTATTCAAATAGATTCGACATTCCAAAGATTGTATTTGTCACTCACTCATACATCTATGTGGACTGAAATGATTACGTTGATGTGAAATGCACACCTCACATTATTCCTTATTTCATAACATTAAACAAACAAGCTAAAATATGAAGGGATAATACAAGTTAACCACATCATTAAACAAGCTAAAATACCAAGGGATAATAAGTTACCGGTAACCACATCAAGGTTCAATGATCCCTAGAGCCCCTTATTCTGGAGAGAACATTTGGCAAGAAAGAGTAGATCTACAAGTTCACAACACGACGTGTTGAGCGTTGTGGTAGTAGGGCTGGGCCTTGTGGACCAAATCAAATTTCACAATGTTTTTGACTAAATATATTGATATTTTCTTTTCCGATCTGCAAGCTCAAAAGCTACAATCTACAAGCAATTTGAAGCAACAATATTGATATTGCTTTGGTAGAGGGGGGGAAAGGGAGGAGAGCCTTGTATAAACTCCTGGGGGACTTCAGTAAATTAAGTATATTGAAACAGACACTTTTTTGTGTGTGCGCGTGTGTGTAGGTACAGGGAACACTGTGATCGAGGCCGTCAGAGTTCTGATAGAACATGGACTTCAACCCAAACACATCATTCTTCTTAGTCTCTTCTCCACTCCACATGGTACTGTATTGTTAGTTTTAATATTTGAAAAATTGTGAAAATAGCCTATTTACAAGGCAAGCTCACTACACATGATGCGACACGTTGTGAGCTGTAGATTGACAATTGCTGTCAGATGTCATGATGGTGACAACCATAAACTCATGGCCTGATTATTATGCCATGTTCTAGGAGCCAAGTCCATAATCCAGGAGTTCCCAGACATAACCATCTTGACCACAGAGGTGCATCCCGTAGCTCCAACACATTTTGGACAGAGATACTTTGGCACGGACTGAACCCACGGACCACCTGAAGAACACTTTGAAAGAAGGAAGCCATTTGAGCAACATTTCATTGCCATCTTAACTCTGCAAATGGTCCCTAAACTGACAGGAAGTGATTAATTTAACTATTGTTTTTCCTGCTAGGAACGACTCAATACTAAACATTGTAGAATTCAAGCTGGTTGATTTTATTTTGCATGTTACATCCACTGATGGATCAAATAAAAGATTGATATATTTTGTCAACAGACAGAACAGCAAAAGAAGCAGTTAGCAGTATTTTTCTTTTTTTACAGTGTATTCAAAAGAGTGGCCACCAACCACCATTAAGTACTACTGTACAAGTGTACATCAATGAATGTTAGAAAGGGGTCCTATGTAATGCAGCAACATCCTCGTGTACAGAACTGTATATGGAACAGGTGTGACTTGTCCCTTCATGTTAAATAAATGTCCACATTTTATAAATTCAGTTCATTTCAACAAGTTATTTAAAAGTTGCATATCACTCAACACACAGTAAAGTTCCTCTGCAGCGATACGGTTTATCAATAAATAAAAACACACACACACACACACACACACACACATACTCTCACGTCTCTACACATGCTTTCAAATACCGACACATAAAACTCCACAGATAACATGAACATAAAATAAGATTGATGAAAAGTTGGATAAGATATTTGGATGTGAGGAGCACATTTGGCTTGAACACCACAGGAAATACAGACAGACCCAATGAGTCTTGCGGTGCCAGACAATACATCTGGGGACAGGCTTTGTTAACACTGCAGGCAAACCCAACTTGTTTCTCAAACCTCATCTTTAACCGATTATCCATACTGATACTTGCAACAAGTGATCAGATCTGTTCATTCAGACATCGACCTGAATGCATTGGTTGCTGTGGTGAATACATCAATAATGCATAACTTAACACTCCGTTGTATGATGGTGTCGCTCACCGGAAATAGCAGATCTACAAGCTCACGTGTTGACACCGTGGTACAAGGAAGTATAAAGCAGGCGTCAAGTGTCCATAATGAGACATCCTTTAGGCATCTGATTTGAAATTGCATTTCAAACTACTCTGGAATGGCGTTTAAATCCCATTAGCAAACTTCTCTTTTCATGTGGGGTTTTTAACAGTTTAACCTTAATTTAACCAATGTGATTCCAATCTGGATAGGCCGCAAAAGGGATTTGGGCTGCCAGTGTGAACATAGCCTAAATGCAAGGTAGGCCTAGTATTTACTAGAACGGCAGCTTACGTCCACTACTTACCAATTATTGTCATTTTCCCCTACAGTATATGAAGGAACTCCCTAAAGATTGGTATTTGGTTCTAGAATGCCAGTTGTTTAATCTCAAAGACAACTAGGAGATTGTCCTCAGTCTCTTGAGTGAGGTTTTTAGAGACCGACTTGTGAGTCTATATGAAACAAGCCAACATCTTTTTTTCCCCCTGTCAAATACATCTTTCAAGGTTTGGATATATGAGAATCTTAAGGTTATACTGAATACATGGTCTAATTCACTATGCAAGAAATTGATCATCATTAAGTACATTTGCTGAGAGCCTATGAGGTCATAGGTCAAGAAAATGCATGAACTTATGAAGATTGTATGAGGTCACTAATACCTTAATAGTTATTTGAATCTATGGAGAATGAAGGAATGTTAAGAAAGAAATAACATCCACAAGTGCTAAAGACATTTACAGAGGATGACAGACAGCGTTGTGTTTCAGGTAGATTTTCCAAAGAATTCTAAAGCTGCAATCCATACGTTTTTAATGTCCTACCCAGATTTGGACCCTGGTCTCCCATGTAGGTGACCAAACATCTACCACTCATCCAAACCAAGAGGGAATCCCTGCTTGGGTAGGTGACCAAACATCTACCACTCATCCAAACCAAGAGGGAATCCCTGCTTGGGTAGATATTGAGTTTCAGGCAGTACTACTCCAACACCAGGGTCTAAACTGCTCAATAGAACAGTTGGGAGAGCACCTCCAACCACTGCAGATGTACTAGTTATATTGTATTAACATACAAGTATAGAATTATATTGTATTAACATACTCTACCATACAGATTGGTTCAAATAACATTTTATCCATTAAAATAAATTCTGGATTGCAGCTTTAACTACAATAGTGTATATGGCCAAGGCGCTCTCTTCTGATGCATGATTTTTACACTACAGTGCGTTTCCACGCTCCATCGTGCATGCAAACGGCCGACCGTTTGCATGCATGCATACCCTGGGTGTGACTTAAAAACCATCAGCACTGCAGGTTTTAAGCAGCAGACTAGTCTATTTCATACCCGTTTGCCTTAGTGCTGCACACTGCCGCCACCTGTAATGAAATTAGAACCTGGAAACATCACCGCCCACAAAATGTAGGTCCACAAAACAAACAGGGCACAGTCAACACAGAGTGTAATAGCCTATGTTAACCACTTGAACCCTAGTCCCTTTGGCAAAAGTAGCAGACCTCACAACGTGTTGTGTTGCGACTCATTGTGAGCTTGTGGATCTGCTATTTTCAGCATAGAGATTTGGTATAGAAGGAAATAGAAGTAGGGGGCCTAGTATATAACCCCTGGAAGACCACAGTCAAAGTATACACAGTAGGGTTTAAGTGGTTAAGAAAATGGAGTTTCCATACTGTGATGGCACAGGGGTAAAGTTCCTGCCCACCACCGCAGATACTAGTACTTGGATCAAATCCACCACGGCGCGGCCGGCTTGGCCGAGTGTCCATACCGTATGAACACAATTGTTTGTTGGAGAGAAGCTGGGGCAGGGAGGGTGATCTCCGTCACTGCATAAGTGACAAGAGACTCCTTCAAGTTGGTCAGGTGTGTAAGGAGGACCTTGAGGTGCAACACCATAAATGCACTGTACACTCACAGGCCTACAGTAGAACATGAGACATTATAGGAAAGCAGCCAGTATCCCAGTTCAAAATAATCTCTAGTCCCCACAGAAGCTGGTGCCCACAGCATGAAGAACCACAGAGAAGTTAAAGTCCCACAGTAAACTATGTTTTTTCCCCCCCCGATTATGTGAATTGACGCTTTTGACAGTTTTTCTACCCGTCGTCAAATCAACATGATGCTGCCATGACTCCGTCCGACACAGAGAGGAAGGTTCATGACGAATGATGTCCGTCCAGTTCCGTTTCTTCACAATTATGCAAATAAAACCAGGATAAAAAGTGGCAATGACAAAGAAATGCAGATTTCATCCACACGTTTTGGCTTCACTGTTGTGTGTGAAATCATCAGTGTCTGAACGTGTCTAGGACATCCGGAATGCGTTTTGCCTCATGGTACAGAGAGACTAATGGACTTACGTCCGCTGCGCCTGTTCCAGGGTTAAAAAGTTCCAAGCCGACACCTGCCTTACTCCTCCATCTCTATGGTAACAGAAGGGTCTTGGTCATCAGCTAGAATAAACAAAAACAACAAACAAAGTTCATAGCACATTCAAATAGAAAAACTAATCCAAAAAGGCATTTCCACCCGCTGACATTCGTCCAGGCTATGGGCCTGCAACTAGTAAACGACAGAATAGAATAGATCCTATATAGACTGTAGTGGAAATGCTTTGGGAAAAGTGAGAACTCAACTTCCTCATTCCTTGCATATGCCAATGCCCATTCGTAAATTCAGATTGAAAGGTCAACCCACTGAGGAGAAAAATGGACGGACTGAGATTGTTTTGTTCATTTTATACTAAGTAGGCTAGTAGTATGATTATTTATTTTGATACGCACTCCAGTGTTTTGCTTCATCTGACCACAAGGTGACAGTACAGAGCACTGACTGGAGGAGGCTGGATGAATCACTTGTATTCCTAACCTGGCATGGCCAGTCTAATATCACTGTAGATATTAAGTCTGGAACTTCGGTGTGGAAGATTTATTTCCGAGGGGCGGTTGGAGCAAAAAAGTCTCACTTTGAATAGTGGGCTTCGATTGGTCACCCACAACTCTGGGGTGAGCGAAACAAAACTATATGGGAAGACTTCAGTGCTCTAGGACAGGTTCAGGAGAATCTATTCTAAGTTGTAACTACCAAAAGTTACAAAGTAGGTGTGAGGGGAGTGTCAGTGTCTACAGATCTAATGGAACTTACCAATGCTCCCATCGTCAGACCCCTCATCAGACTCATCCCACATCTCTTCATTGGCTAGTAAAGGGTTCTGGGATTCGCTCAGACTCTTTAAGGGGAAGTAATGTCCATTCCCTTGACTGTTCAATAAAAACACAAATGAAAAGGAACGATGTCAAGCAACAATCTTTCACTCCAATATTACAACATACTGTCACATAATTGCTGTCCCATCTCCCTTGTGTGTGGCTGTGTGCCAAATGTGATGGTAAAATTATAATTCATTGCATGCAGCATGTCTGTAATGCATGTGCTTTCAGATGCACATGCTCACATGCATTTCACACAAAAGATTCAAATTCCATAGGCAGACCCGGATTCAGAATCAACAAATTATTTTAAACGCCAAGTAACCCTAGTTTAATGTGATGTAGGAGCCATGAAGTCCAAGGTGGAGCTAGCACATCCAAAAGTTACACTTGCCGGAATATATGTCTGGAAGATGGAATGGAAGAGAAGAAAAGTCAGCAGTCTGAGTCAGCACACTGTAATGTATGTTAGAGGACAACGTTTCAACCCATAAAGGTCTTCATCAGTTCTGAGTTGAAACCTTGTCCTCTAACTCTGTGTCCTTATCAAAGATTTATTTCTGGGAGCTGCAGTACAGTGTGCAGACCAGGGCTCGACGCTTAGCATTTTTCCAAGTAGCACGTGTGCGACTAAGTTGAAAAATCTAGTAGCACACAAATTATTTTAGGAGCACGATGAAAAGTTATCAAATAATGTGTTTTTGAGGGGCGCTAGCCCCTCCTATATACAGCTGTAGTCCCCACACGTGGGGACTACACAATATTGATATTCATCTGGATTCGTTTGTTTTTATATAATCTATATAATCAATTTGTTTTATGCTGATAGTCTATTAGTTTTTTATGCAAATAGATAGAGGGATAGATGGATAGATAATCAATTCATTTTATGTTGCTCATGTATGGACAGACAGACTTTCTATCCGTTTTTATCCTGCTGTTCTATCGTGTGAGATTCGGTGCAGGGCACCGCAGACTACTCGATGGTACTATTAGTATTGTAACATTCTCCTTGGCTTTGACTGCTTCAGTTCAGACCATCGTACATAGGCTATACACCTCGGCGTGGTGGAAGGAGGTAGTGGGGGGATCTTTGCCTTTTTTCCGTCGCTCGTTATGCAGGCTACTGACTAATATGTACCCAGCCAAGTCGGTCATTCGTATTATCATTTGCGCTGCGCACACGATTTTGTAAGCGAGGTGCTGAGCGATGGTTGTTTTGGTAGAATCCGTGCACACGTGCACTCTTTGCGTGCACGGCCGCACGCTGTTTCACCCACGTTTGGTTAAAAGTTATAGAGTGATGTTTGAACATTAAACTTTCCAAATAACTTTAGTATTCAACGTGTCGGGGTCCTAGCAACTCCTTCTGTGCTATCATGCTATCCTGCTGCATTCGCTGCTGACAGGGAAGAGAAGTACTGAACAGCAACACATGGAGGGGCGGGGCGGTGGGAGCAAAAGGGACAGATCTTCAAATGAACGCCGCATTGAGTCTCGACACGTTGTTAGCTTGTAGATCTGCTCTTTTTGGCGAACGACACCGCCGTACTATATAAATATAAATGTAGGTATAGAACCGCGACTATAGACTGTGCACTTGCTGTAGAGCCTTGTCTTTATCACGATTGAACGGTCAAATTCTGTAGTCGCACGGGTGCTACAAAGTGAATTTGACAACTCTCACGGTGATATTTTAACTCGCAAATGCGAGTACCTAGTCGCACTGTCGAGCCCTGGTGCAGACTGTCTTCTCTTGCAACACGTACAGTACGATCCATCAGTGCCAAACTGACCTGGTGAAAACAGGGATGAACCACAGCCTCCTGTCCTCCCCAAACACCTGCTGCAGGTTTCTGCGCAGGCCCACATTGAAGCCGTTTTTGTCTGGACCACTGACAAACACTGGAGCTGAGAAGGCCTCTGGAACGCCACCAACACACAACATGTTAGCAATAGGTGAAAAAATATATAAACAATTGTAATAAAATAATATTTAATATATAATATTTTAAAAAAATACAGAAAAGAACAGATCTACAGCAGATCTACAGCTATTTTGTGTTATTTTTGTGAGACACTGCCGTACAATGAAGTAGAAAATAGGGTTAAATACTGATTTAGTAGATTATTAAAAAATCGAATGAATATTTTGTGTATTGTTTTGTTAATATGTATTGCCTCAAAAACATGCTTCTCGATTATTCGCTAAGAAGATAATCGATAATTCCAGCACTAAAGGACAAAGTGAAAGTCAACGCGGGGAAGGGGAATCTAAGGAGTATTCTGATAAATATGTAAAGTGTTACCTAAAGTGGAGCGATTCTTGGCCACCAGCCAGCAGTGGTAGCTGAACAGGAACATGAGACTGACAAAGAACATGAGCGCCACAAACATCAGGAAGAGGACATGAAACTTTGCAGGGCCGTTTGGCAAGTCCCCCTGGGAGAGAGAAACAAGAGAGGCAGAAACCTAAGACACTCCGGTGGGCTCCACAATAAAACGTTCTGTTCTCTCGAACAGGGGGGAGCGACTTGCAAAGTGGGATCTCCCACAGGTTCGATTACAATACACACACACACACACACATCATGATCTTGTGATAGAGTTGAATCACAAGATGCCCCATGACATGTTAGAGCTGAGCTTCTTTCCACTTTCTCTCCACAATAGGGTCTGTTGTTTATCACATATAATTCCTGAGTGAACCAAAACCACCTGTACAAAGCACTAGCAGCGCTGATCACCTGATCAGGAGAGCAACTATGCTTTGTCGCACAACTGTGTTGCAGATCGAAAAAGAGCGCGGTGCGTTGGGACACATAAGGTCTGATATTTTTTTACGTGTGACACAACACAGTCATGCGATGAATAGGCTGATCTAGGATCAGATAACTTTTTTTTAATGGAAATAAACCTTCCAAGGAAGGGACTGCACACTCCAAAGAATATAGACGGACAACTTACTGCATCATCAACTTATTTATTAGCAACACGCAACACGCAACACACACACACACACACACACACACACACACACACACACACACACACACACACACACACACACACACACACACACACACACACACACACACACACACACACACACACACACACACACACACACACACACACACACACACACACACACACACACACACACACACACACACACACACACACACACAGCTATGATGTGTGCCACTCACCACCCAGAACCTGAGAAAGTACTGCAGGACAGTGGCTGTGATGAACACACAGTACACCATGGAGTACGCCAGGAACAGCAGGAAGAACTTGTAGTTCGAAAAGCCCACGCAGTTGTTCACCCTAAAGACAATACCAATACCGCAGTCAGCATAGCATCTGGTACACGGAAATTACAACATAATAATTGTTCAGCATTGGGTTATGATTAATTGGGTTAGGGTTATAATAATTAACTAGAAAAAGTGCCCTTCTGGGCACAGGTCTCCACCAGGGCAGGTCAGGTTGTGGCCTCCTGGTGGCGCTATAATAGGCCAATGTGAAAAGGGTGCCATTTCTTCATACGCCTTTGATGGCAATTGGATGATTTGAGGCATTTTGTTCCAAAAATGTGTTTTGCAACAACCTGTTGGTGGCGCTATAACAGGCCAATGTGAAAAGGGTGGGATATATTCCTCAGCCTAGTAAGAAAATGTGTGAAAGATTTCACGTAAATTGCATGCTGCGTTCATGATTTGAGGCTTTTGTTCCAAACGGGACAATCTTGCAAACTGTGAAAGCCAATTATAGCCAATTAGGATGGAATATGAAATATCGGACAGATCCGACTTGAGCACATGACCATAGAGATACTGTGTAACGATTTGTGAGATTTTTGGACAGAATCTGGAGGAGTAATATCAAAAAATGTGTTTTACAAAAGTCGGCCTCCTGGTGGCACTATAAAAGGCAGATGCGGAAAATGCAGGTCAAAGGTTTGTCCTTGTCCTCTAGGGAGTGTGCATGCAACGTTTCACGCAGATCGGTGCAGTTTTAGGTAAAAAATGTGAAAAGCTGCCTCATGGTGGCGCTATAACAGGCCGTTCTGGAAAATGTGGGGCAGAGGTTCATCGTTGCCATCCAGGGAGTGTGTGTGCAAAGTTTGGCATCGACTGGGTTAACGGTGCCGGAGATTAGCTGTACACAGACGGACGGAAGGACGGACACACACACGGACGTGCAAACATACTCATTGCGAACTCAGTGAGCATTTACTATGAGACCCAGCAGATCACGTCTGTGTGTCTGTCTGTCTGTGTGTCTGTGTGTCACGCTGTAACACCACCCGCCCACCACCAGAGGGCGCAGCTGTATCACGCACGCACACACACACACACACACACACACACACACACACACACACACACACACACACACACACACACACACACACACACACACACACACACACACACACACACACACACACACACACACACACACACACACACACACACACACACACACACACACACACACACACACACACACACACACACACACACACACACACAACTTAACTTAAAAAAAAACTTAACTTAAAAAAAAAAAATCAAAAGGAAAAACGCACACACAAAAAACTTAACTTCAAAAAAAACTTAACTTAAAAAAAAAACGTAAAAAGGAAAAACGCACACACAAAAAACTTAACTTAAAAAAAAACTTAACTTAAAAAAAACTTAACTTAAAAAAAAACTTAAACAAAAAACTTTAAAAAAAAAAACTAAAAAAGAAACACGCACGCACGCACACATACACTAAAAAAAAAAACTTGAAAAAACATTTAATTTAAAAAAACTTAACTTAAAAAAAACCTTAAAAAGTACGTAATTTATTCTAATTGTTGTTTTTGCAATTTACGAGCTGCGTTCGCTTCCCGCGTTTGCGCGTCTTACTTGTAAACATACTCTCTCCCCATGCCTTCGGCCTGGTGGAGACAATAATTATTGTGTGAGCAGTCTGAGCACTACTGATTTAGGAGGCATTTGTAGAATCGGCCTCATGCCATAATGGGCCACTTCACCCCTTTTGCAACCAGATCTTATTTTAATGATGTTTCGGAGACAAGAAACACGTTCCTGGGGTTTTTATGTGGGTAATTTGTGTTTTTAGATATTTCGGATATTAAGTGTCCATGGACTCAATGATGTCATGGACACTGGGCTCACTTCCTTCCTGGACTACAATTCCCATAATGCTCTGGTGCACTGCCCCTCCTTGTGGATAGGGGGAGGGCTGTCTTACTGAGACAACATGTAGTCCAGGAAGTAAGTGAGCCCAGTGTCCATGACATCATGGACACTTGGAAATACTAAAATATCTAAAAACACATATTACACACATAAAAACCCCAGGAAAGTGTTTCTTGTCTCCGAAACATCATTAAAATAAGATCTGGTTGCAAAAGGGGTGAAGTGGCCCTTTAACAACAGGTTAAAAATACAAAGAAAATATATTTTTAATTCCAACTGAGAAAGTTGATCTGAGCTTACCATGGACAATGATGGTCCATCTTCAACACACATCTGAAATAAGGCACATTCATTATTGCATTGGCTTAAAGGTAAGAACACTGTTTCTCTTACTCAAATTGCTACATTGCAGTGTAACAAAGTGTTACTTGTTCAGTTCTAAATCCCACCTATCTGATGATGATGATGATGACACTATGGTACAGTAGATACAACCATTTTACACTCAAACTAAAGCATTCTCACAATAATCCAAATTTGAGTACGAGTTCTCGCCCCTGAATGGATGAAATTGGCCTTTACTAATGAGCTGGGGAGACTGAGATACCGTGTTACTGATCAAAAACTCTAGAGCAATGATTACTAAACTATTTTAAATAAATAATAAAATAACTTAAAGCAGCTTTATGTGGACAAAATACAATTACTTCCACACACACACGAAGCAATGATTACTAAACTATTTTAAATAAATAATAAAATAACTTAAAGCAGCTTTATGTGGACAAAATACAATTACTCACACACACACACACACACACACACACACACACACACACACACACACACACACACACACACACACACACACACACACACACACACACACACACACACACACACACACACACACACACACACACACACACACACACACACACACACACACACACACACACACACACACACACACACACACACACACACACACCGAACAACACCTTCTAATTATCACAACACTCCCCGGGCCAACAAATATCCTCTTGCCTGGGGCAATCTCTCTAAATTGAGTGTCCTGGAGGAGGAAAGGGGTACTTACGTTTCACAAACAGAGCAATGATGACATCGGTCAGGCTTCAGTACCTGGCAGCGGTCACAGAACCTGATCGCTGGAAGACAAGAGGGATGGTCAGTCGAAAGCGCAGACACTTGAGCCGAGCTTCCCCTTCATTCACTTCCTGCAAACCTAGAACTTAGTCTGAGCTATCATGCTAATGAAAAGAGACACATTGGCTAATTACAGGTGGAGACTGTGATGCCCCCATCTATGCATGCAGTAGAGCCACACATTCTCTCTCAGACACACATACAGCTAATTGCCCTGGCCTAGGTTATTTTCAACACAAAGAGGATTAGAAGATGTGGAACGGTGCTTGAAAGGGCCAGGGAATGAGAGCTGCAATTTGTGGACATGCTCTTAAATGCTGAATTACAGAATCTCTCACCCTGTTTAACAACAGGGTTTGGAACAATATGATGCCTTTTCAAAGCTCACAGGTTCTCTCAGCGTTGGCAGACAGGTGATCAGTCACACAGCGTGGTCATGCTAGCAGGCAGCAGAGCCTTAATTGTAATGGAAAACCTATGGAAGTCGTTTTAGAGAAACCTTACCTCCAGATTGTGCTCGAGAGAAGATGGGCAGTTTCTTTGCAATCTCAACCAGGATTTGTTTCTGAGCATCTGGCCTCTCCTCCATCTCGTATCGCTCTTTGTCTGAATATGACAGCTGGAACTGTACACAACACATGACTTTTAGATGATATAATAAAGTCATTCACCAGGTATAATCACAGGGATCATTTTGAGGGATGTTTACACCAGTAGTGTGAAGCTGGCGGTCCACAGGCCCACAAAATGGTCCAATCTAGCTGTCAGATTGCTTTTCAGAACCAATTAAAACTTTACACTAACCTTTTTGCAAGGAGACGCAGGCGAAGTGAAGATGGATTTCCAGTAAGTCCATGAGAACATTCCAAAGCAAACATGGAATACCAGTAGATAGCATACTGCAGACAATGAGACATAGCACCAGTCAAATGTCTGTATGTATGAAATATAGTGTCCTGATTATTCATCATTATTATTAAGAGATTTGGTGTAAATACTAGCAGACCTAGTACAGTCATCACAGTATAGGGGTTAAGTAATCAACTGTCTACAGTTTCATGCATATGAGAGATCAACTCACCTTTTTCCAGTGAGTTGGTGAGTGTGACTGAAAAACACCAAACACAATGTAAGCTTATAGTTTGTTGTTGTTGTTATTATTATTATTATGGGAATGCTCACTGCTCACACAATGCACACTAGTAATAGGCTACAGTAGGCTAGCTAAAGCTAGACAGCCAAACGAGGAACTACAATCCAGTTAGTGAACTCAGAGCTTCCTAGGCTGTCATTGTCAACAATGGCCACGGTCTGGATTATTCTTTAAAATAACACAACATGACAGGACATTTATGTTGTCAAAAATCCCAATCGTAACAATAGCAAAGTCTATAAACGCAGCGCAAAACCACTTCCGCCCACCCACCAGTCTGTGTGTAACATTTTGGTCTGTGTGTCGAGTAAAAAAATCACAACACAAGGCGGATCAGATCATATACTTACACAAGCACAGCTCAAAGACATAAGCATAGTACGACCAGAGCACCACCGAGGTGATGATAATGACGGGGATCCAGGAGAAGACCCTCTGGCAGCATCTCAGCCCTCTGGACAGAGACATGTTGGTCCATCTGGCCCCGGCCGACATCTGCGCTCGACTACCGTTCCTGCGGTGGTTTATCATTATAATCCATCCATGCATCCTCCTGATCGGAGAGCGATTAGCAGCACTTCATCCATCCACGACGCGGGTTTGGCACAGGCCGGAGATGATGGCGATGGGTGGTCTTCATGGAGGTGCCGAGGTGGCAGTATTATTAAATTAAAGCGTCTATACTCTCTCCGTCCACGTCCACGACGCGCGCTGCACCTGCAGCTAGTTCTGCCAGAGCGACGGACTGGGTGACCTGTTCGCGAGCCGCGAGGCGCGAAACGGTGTGAGACTGTGAGTGTGGGTGGGTCACGGGTGACCAAAAAGACACGATTTCTAAAACAAACAAAAAATGTCCAGGTTTAACATTCACCTTCAAATTGTCCCGGGTTTCAACCCCAATTCGAATGAAATAAGAATGCCGGCCTAATTGTTTCCAACGCTATAAAGACATCAGCTTCAGTGTCCCACTCAGCCGTCCGTCCATGGTGAAAAGAAAGGTGCAGTCTATAGGTGTGCTCAGTGCTGCTGGCTGCAGGCTTATAGGGTCGACGACAGAGTGCAATGGGTCTGGTCCACAACATTCGATACACCACCAAGATACCCAACGAACCATGTACAACCCAGATTCGGCACAAACAAGGGACTAAATTATTTTGCTCCTATGCCACCAAAATGTGGAACCCTACCAACAGTCATTAAGACATGCGAATCCCTTGACTCCTTCAAAACCACTCTAAAAGCTCTCTTTTAGAGTGGTTTTGAAGGAGTCAAGAAATTCGCACGTCTTAATGACTGTTGGTAGGTTCCACATTTTGGTGGCATAGGAGCGAAATTAATTATTTTAAGAATTTGTTTGAATGATTTTGGTGACTTGTAAAGTGTAGAGATGACATGCTCATTATTATGTCTCATGAGATTTGTGGTATTGTGGTACTTGTGGTACTGTAGCTGTGACATACTGTACGAGCATCATGTCCAGGGGGTGTGATGATTGTACATGATGTGACATACTAGCATCATCATGTCCAGGGAGTGTACTTCTACATGATGTGACATACTAGCATCATGTCCAGGGGGTGTGATGATTGTACATGATGTGACATACTAGCATCATGTCCAGGGGGTGTGATGATTGTACATGATGTGACATACTAGCATCATCATGTCCAGGGAGTGTACTACTACATGATGTGACATACTAGCATCATGTCCAGGGAGTGTACTAATACATTATGTGACATACTAGCATCATGTCCAGGGAGTGTACTAATACATTATTTGACATACTAGCATCATGTCCAGGGAGTGTACTTCTACATGTGACATACTAGCATCATGTCCAGGGAGTGTACTTCTACATGATGTGACATACTAGCATCATGTCCAGGGGGTGTGATGATTGTACATGATGTGACATACTAGCATCATGTCCAGGGAGTGTACTTCTACATGTGACATACTAGCATCATGTCCAGGGAGTGTACTACTACATGTGACATACTAGCATCATGTCCAGGGAGTGTACTAATACATGTGACATACTAGCATCATGTCCAGGGAGTGTACTAATACATGTGACATACTAGCGTCATGTCCAGGGAGTGTACTTCTACATGTGACATACTAGCGTCATGTCCAGGGAGTGTACTAATACATGTGACATACTAGCGTCATGTCCAGGGAGTGTACTTCTACATGTGACATACTAGCATCATGTCCAGGGACTCAGTGTACTAATACATGTGACATACTAGCTAGCGTCATGTCCTTTGATTGATTGATTGATTGAAATATTTATTGACAGTTTGCAGAATTACAGTACATTTCAAGCACAAACTCAATACAAAGACTGTTAACTGTGAGTGGACGACCCAATTAAGCATTACACTTCTTTACAAGAGGGTCCACCATGTTCAATTCATCAAAACATTTATAGACGTACAAATAGACACTTCTATATAGTCACTTCTATATAGTCAAAGAACAGAACAGGAATTCATCATAAAGGAGGTAAAAAGGGAAAAGAAACATATACAGTGAGGGTGAAAAGGGGGGGGGGTGTGGGTAGGGGGGTTCAGATTTTACGGGGGCCAGTTTCGAATTGCAGCCGTCCGTAGGTGCCCTTTGACAGCGGGTTTGAAGGAGTCAAGGGATTCACATGTCTTAATGACTGTTGGTAGGGCGTTCCACATTTTGGTGGCATAGGAGCGAAACTAATTTA
Organism: Electrona antarctica; assembly: GCF_951216825.1. Lineage (NCBI taxonomy): Eukaryota > Metazoa > Chordata > Actinopteri > Myctophiformes > Myctophidae > Electrona > Electrona antarctica. The sequence goes on from NC_136806.1 coordinate 37,225,515, forward strand.
GTCCCTTGTTTGTGCCGAATCTGGGTTGTACATGGTTTGTTGCACTCCCTCTGGTGTTGTGGGTGTGGACTTCGTTAACATTAAGGAAGTATTTAGACAGGTACATGGGTATCTTGGTGGTGTATCGAATCTTGTGGACCAGACCCATTGCAAGATGCTGTACTCTGTCGTCGACCCTAAGCCATTCCAGCTTGTCAAAGTGAGCAGGGGTGAGGTGGGTTCGGGGGTTGAAGTAGGAGCCTGACCAGTTTGTTTTGGGAGGTCTGGAGCCTTGTTTTAAGGGCCTTTGAGGTGCTGTGGTACCAAGAGGTGCATGCATAGTCAAAGAAACCTTGTACGAGGGCTCCTGGTATGGTCTTCAAGGTGTTTTTGTTGACCAGTGAGGAGATCCTGTAAAGGAATCTTGTTCTTTGATTGACTTTTTTGATTACGTTGGTGGCCATTTTATCACCGGAAAGATTAGCCTCCAGGATAGAACCTAGGTAGGTAATTTCATCTTTCCGTGTGATAATATTGTCACCCACTCTAACCAAGAAGCCATCTGCCATCAGCCATTAATATTACACCAATGCCAGATTTGGGGTTGGATGCTGATTAGGAGTCCTAGACTGTTGTTTTGATCGATAATTTGTCAAAAAGAAGTTCAGATTTTTCTAAAACATATAGGCCTAAGTAAAAACAATGACATGAGATAGGGAAGCAACAGTTACTTGAATTAAAATTATTATAATTTTTTTTTTTTATAATCCTTGCGTGACACTTGTAGGCTACTGTATGACATAAAATATGGCGTGTTTAAAATATAAGTGTTTAATAAAACAAATCCATTTAGTGGATTATAAAAATCTATTTGAATGTTTGTGTTGATTTGTTAATAAAAAACGCACTTCGATTACTCGATTAATCTAAAAAAGTAATCAAAAGAATAATTGTTGCTAAGTAGATAATTGATAGTTGCAGCCTTACTATTAGAAGTATAGATTGTCACCAGAGCGGGTGAGTTATCTGTGTCAGCTTCTTGAGCTGTGAGCTGTTGGCTGTAAGGAATATGAAAACATTTCATAGTGCCATAATGATCCAACAACAGAGAAGACTCCTACTTAGGATATGAAAGTAAACCTACTTATCACTTTGAATTATTTTTTCATACATGTTTCTATCAGCCAGGGTTGCAGCCTAAAGAATAAGGCTAAAATGATCATGGACGCCACAAGAATAAATAATTTAATGGAATACATAAATGTAATTATAGTCAGATCTACCAACGCACTAATGAGGCAGTGATATTATTGAACTTGCTTCAGACCTCTGGCCAGGAGACTATACTGTAGTAACTGTACACATTAAAACAGTACCCATAATACACAAAACAATAAACTAACTAATTACACATTGTAAAATGTCTAGTTAAATAGCTGCAATCATCAGTTTTTAAGGTATGCAACATCCTATTAAAACCACCTAATGGGATGAAGGTATCCAGTTTAATGTTTGACGATGGGGAAAGTTTGAGGGGTCAGGGGGGAAGGTACTATAAATAAGTTCCTCTGGTTTTGAAACCTTCAAATGTACACTTGTTTTATTTTCACAGGAAGAGCTTGTGTTCATACCATAGATTTTCATCAGGACTAAAGGTTCTTTGCGTCTTTCAGATTTTTTGCAGCATTTTTCCGACGCTTTTCCAAAAAACGGCAGCAGTCTGCAAGGACCTTTACTGTATAGCCTACAATGTGTTGTGTTCATATTCATATAATTATGTTTAATCATTACGTACTGTAAACAGGGTTGTGTTGACAGAAAAGTATAGGCTACACCTGTATTCTAACCTCCAGCCAGTAAGACCTCTGGGGTGTTTCCCTCCATATCATATCTGTGAGTATGATGCAAGTATAGCTTATGGATGAAATATCTATAGGATACCAAATAAAACCAGTAGGGGGTGCTGGATGGTCTACAATGAAGAATAAATGCATAGCATGAGAACATGAATCGATGGAGTTACTGTACAGATTAGGGGAAACTAATGTCCATGATGCGTTTTGAAATGATCCTCCACTCTAAATGTTCTATAGGTCCATGGATGCCGTCAACACTAAGAATGGGCACTTAATGTCATCAGAAACGTGGACCTCTGGAGGCTTCCCATCCTGTCACAGAAAAGGTCAGAGAGAGAATGGGTATAAGCCCTGCTGTCAGGCACCAGGTGTGTGTGTGTGTGTGTGTGTGTGTGTGTGTGTGTGTGTGTGTGTGTGTGTGTGTGTGTGTGTGTGTGTGTGCGCGCGCGTGTGCATGTGCATATATAGCCTATATACACAGCCAAACTACCAGCTGGGTTAAAGTGGGCTAGCCTGTTTTATACCTGTATGTTCTATAGCGCAGTTTATAGCCCAGGGTATACGATAGGCTAGCCCAAAATATAACTCTCTAGCCCAGACTACCTCACCCCCCTCTTGTGTTTCTATCCAGACTAGCCTACTACTAAATCCAATACTTCAAGTCACCTTGTCTCTGAAAAACATAATCTGGACTATAGAGATATTACTCGAGATCAAATCCACTGGGCTACTGTATATTATTAAAGTTAATTTATTCATGAAAAACACAAGGGGTGTATAATCTGTGGTATAGGTGAGAGGGGTATATTTTGGGCTAGCCCACTTTAGCCTGGCCATGTAGTTTGGCCGGGGGTATAGCCTACTGTATTTTGTGCTGTTACACCTGTAGCCTACTGGTAGCGAGCAAAAAGACAACATATTGCAATACTGAAACCTTTTCATTCGGTAATATTTGGCAATATAATATTTTGCCATGGTTTTCTTTGTGTATAATTCTCTGTTTTTCCATAGACTATAACCATTAGCCCTTGTAATGAACCAATGAAGCTAAAAGTTGAACATCATTATCAGCTATTATCAATACCTTTGCTGAATACCTGTCAATCAATTCTTGTTTCAAACTATAACACATGCTATAATTACGAAATGTTTCCGTCTAATATATAATGAAGTTCTGTATTTAGCATGCTTGACACGATTATTTTTATTATGTTGACTCATGGAAAAACGGACTCCTCTCCTCTAGTATTCAAACTCTACTACCTACTATTACATCACCTTGTTCTGTGTTCACTTAAACTGAAGCCGAACACAGTTTTGGATGATGAAAAAAAAATCCAGCAAGTCACCAATATGGGGCGCTGTGAGACCATTCTAGCATTAAGGAACTGCCTGTAGCAAAACACAATTCCACAGTTAACCTCACGATCATAAAATGCTTTAGACCTGCTGAAGAACCATCTTTAACTGTAAGACAAACCCCCTGCTTGCTGGCAGTGTCAGGGGGTTCTCGCTGGATTCAAAGTGTGATCACATTTCTTGTTTCAACTCATTTCAACAGTTTCCCACTCTTACTTAAAGCCTAGTTGACCATAGTCCCCCAGGGCTCTACCTATCTGCTCCTGACCTTTTCCCCCTCTACGCCAGAAAGTTGGAAAGTTGGTAACCAAATGGACCCCTATATAGATATTTAACTCTTGAGAGTGTAAAATGAAACCACATGGACCCTTATACTGTAGATCTTTCACTCTTGAGAGTGTTAAATGAAATGTAAAATGAAGAGTTAAACATCTGCATTACTTAATTTACAAGAAGTCTACACAATTAGAGAATGTAGAAGAATTGTTATTTTGATCAACGTTTGCCTGTTATCTCTCCTCATGGTACAAACATCAATGCAGCATGGAATTGTGGACAAAATCTTATCCAATGATAACAATATATTCTAGTTTATTAAAAAATAGTTTTGGGTCTAAGAGGCTAAATCTCATCAAATGGTGGTCAATTTATACCCAAACTAGAAAAAGTGCCCTTCTGGGCACAGGTCTCCACCAGGAGGATAGGAGTGTGTGTGTGTGATGTTTGGCAAAATGTTTAGGAGTAATATAATCATGTTTTGTGTGTGTGTGTGTGTGTGTGTGTGTGTGTGTGTGTGTGTGTGTGTGTGTGTGTGTGTGTGTGTGTGTGTGTGTGTGTGTGTGTGTGTGTGTGTGTGACACAGCTTGGCCTGTTGTAGCACCACCATGAGGCTGATTTGAAAACTGTCAAGTGGTATTTCTTCCTCAGCCTAGTGGGAATATGCATGCACAGTTTCACCGCAATCGGTTGTTGTCGGTAGTTGTGGCGATTTGTACAAATTTGCGTGAAATTTGGATAACATCTGAAGGAGTAATATTAGAAAATGTGTTTTACATATGTCGGCCTCCTGGTGGCGCAGATGTGAAAAATTCCAGGCAAAGGTTTTTCCTTGGCCTCTAGGGAGTTGGCATACAAAGTTATCCACAAATCCGTGCAGTTGGAGGTAAAAACACTTTTCGGCCAGTTAATAGCGCCACCATGAGGCTGAGTTGAAAATGTTCATGTGGCATTTCTTCCTCGCCTAGTGGGAATGTGCGTGCGCAATTTCACGGAAATCACACGATGTGTGAAGATTTGCAGCATTTTGTTTGAAACTGAGCACTCCTGCGAACTTTGGAAGCCAATCTTAGCCAATCAGGATGGAGTCTGAGAAATCTGAAAGACATGTTTCGTTGAATGGCTCTAGAGAGACTGTGTACCAATTTGCATGATGTTTGGACAAAATCTGTAGGTGTACTGTCCAAAAGCTTGTTTTGCACAAAGTGGCCTCCTGGTGGCGCTATAACAGACCGTTCTGGAAATGTTGGGGCAGAGGTTCATCGTTGGCATCCAGGGAGTGTGTGTGCAAAATTTGGCATCGACCGGGTTAACGGTGCCGGAGATTAGCTGTTTATATTTCTGACTACAGTAATAAAGTATTCAAACCAAGGGGGAATTCCCTCTTGGTTTTCCAGGTGGTCGACCCGGGTTCAAATCTAGGGTGAGCATAAGTCTAGTTGCTCACCCATTAACTGTGGGGTACCGCAAGGTTCAATTTTAGGTCCTAAATTATTTATACTATACATAAACGACATATGTAAAGTTTCAAGTATCTTGAAGTATGTTGTCTTTGCCGATGACACTAACATCTTTTGTGCTGGGGAGAACCTTCAGCAATTGTTGAAGGAGGTCTCATTTGAACTGGGTAAACTAAAACTATGGTTTGATACAAATAAACTATCACTCAACTTGAAACTTTGGAAATAAATCAATACAATCAAATTCACCAGTTGAGTTAAAGATCGACAATGTAAACATAGAAAGAGTTAATGAGAACATATTTTTTAATTATAATGCAAAAAAGAGCATTAAGAATAGTACATAAGGTAGGTTATTATAATCCTACAAATGAACTGTTCTTAACGTCTTCCACACTGAAATTCTTAGATTTAGTTGAATTTAAATCGGCACAAATTATGTACAAAGTAAGGAATAAACAACTTCCTGTGAATATCCTAAAATTGTTCAAGGATAGGGAGGGACGCTATCAGTTAAGATGGGACCTAAACTTTCAACAACCCTGTGTTAGCACCACCCGGAAGAGCATGTGTATTTCTGTCTGTGGGGTAAAAATATGGAATGGCTTGACCGAGGATGTGAAACACAGCAGACACATCTCTCGATTCAAGATACTATTCAAGCATATCCTTTTGGCTAAATACAGTATATCATAAGATAATTTGTATATAAATATTTAACCTATGAGGATGATGATTATGGTAATTAATTTATAGGGATCCTGGTGGATCTCTATGGTGACACGGGGGTGGGTGGGGTATGGTTGGTTCTCGTCAATTGGTTGTGAATCTTCTTGACGGTGGTGTTAAATTGTTTGGATTGTTTATTGTAATTCCTTCAATTGCTGTAACCACGTGAGGATTTTTATTTTGATGTTCGTAGGATAGGCATTTATAAGCTTTCAGCTTCAGCCTATTCCTTTTGATCACCTCCAGTTCCTTTTGGTTATGTAACCGTGTGTTAACAAATAAGCTGTTTTGTTACTGTGAAGATGATCAAATAAACTAAACTAAACTAAAAACTAAGCATTGTGACCTGGATGTGATTTTCCTGGTGGGAGAGAGGTCAAAGGGGATGGGGGGAGGGGGGAGCTGAATCCCAAAAACCCAATATCTCCCATCCTTGGTCAAGGGGGCATTCCCTCTGGTCCTAGCGCCTGGTGCTATATGTTTGGTTTCCCGGGGTTCGAATCTCAGGTGTTACACCCAGATATCAAGAGTCCCGTTGTCTTGTCTGACCAACACCAAAAGTGTCCGGTTGCGTTCATCTTCATGAAACACGACGAGGAAACCACAGCAATAAAACAGGATGGACGGATCCTATTCCAACTGCCGCTGATGTCACTACAGTACGAGTGGAAGAGATGACCTCCACCAGTGTCTGACGCTCGCCTTTAAAGTAGCCCGTTAATAACCCCCCGGCCCTCGGAGAGATGCTGCCTCGTCCCTTTATTCCCTTTGTTCTCTGGATTTATGGCATTCCGTCATCCTCTGAGTGACGTACGCTATAGCCGTCCGACGCGACGCATAGCAACCGCCGTAACACCCCAACCCCCCCGTTACTGGAGACTGTGAAACTTCTAGCATCACGTCCTGCAGGACCTCCAGAGTCAGTGGAGCATGCCCGTGGACTCATAGCAGTGGTTCATAAAGAGGGGCCCGTGGACTCATAGCACAGTGGTTCATAAAGAGGGGCCCGTGGACTCATAGCACAGTGGTTCATAAAGAGGGGCCCGTGGACTCATAGCACAGTGGTTCATAAAGAGGGGCCCGTGGACTCATAGCACAGTGGTTCATAAAGAGGGGCCCGTGGACTCATAGCAGTGGTTCATAAAGAGGGGCCCGTGGACTCATAGCACAGTGGTTCATAAAGAGGGGCCCGTGGACTCATAGCACAGTGGTTCATAAAGAGGGGCCCGTGGACTCATAGCACAGTGGTTCATAAAGAGGGGCCCGTGGACTCATAGCACAGTGGTTCATAAAGAGGGGCCCGTGGACTCATAGCAGTGGTTCATAAAGAGGGGCCCGTGGACTCATAGCACAGTGGTTCATAAAGAGGGGCCCGTGGACTCATAGCACAGTGGTTCATAAAGAGGGGCCCGTGGACTCACAGCACAGTGGTTCATAAAGAGGGGTCCGGGGACGCCAAGGGGGGGCTTGAGGGGTTCCCCCTACATTTGTTAATACAGCATATATACGTTGACTATTCACAAATAGCAGATATACAAGCTCACTCTTCGCATCACATCTGCTGTTTTTGAACATTTATGAAAAAACCTGAATGTGTTTAAAAAATGTTGAATAATTTGTTTGAGAACTACTGCTCCAGCAGTCCTGAGGCATTGTTGATCACAGAGGGAACCACCTGCTCTCTCCCCTTTTACGTAATGCAGGCTCCCCCATCCCGCCCCGTCCCGTCCCGTCTGGAAGGACGAGGGTGTGAGGTGAGTGAGACGCACACCCTCTGTTGACCTCCCTCCTTCCATCACGCATTCTACTTTCTCAATCTCTCTCTCTCTTGCTCTCTCCTCACACACTTTCAATCCCGCTCTCCTTTTCTCTCTCACTCACTCTCTCTCGTTCTCTCTCTTCCATCTCCCTCGCCTCTCTCTGCCTCCCTCTCTCTCTCTCTCCCTCCCTTCTTCCCTCTGTCCCGTCCTCCCTCCCTCTCTGTCTCCCACTCTCTCTGCCTCCCTCTCTCTGTCTCCCACTCTCTCTCCCTCTCTCTCTCTGCCTCCCTCCCTCTCTCTCCCTCCCTTCTTCCCTCTGTCCCGTCCTCCCTCCCTCTCTGTCTCCCACTCTCTCTGCCTCCCTCTCTCTGTCTCCCACTCTCTCTCCCTCTCTCTCTCTGCCTCCCTCCCTCTCTCTCCCTCCCTTCTTCCCTCTGTCCCGTCTTCCCTCCCTCTCTCTGTCTCCCACTCTCTCTCCCTCCCTCTCTCTGTCTCCCTCCCTCTCTCTCTCTCCCTCTCTCTCTCTCTCAGTGCTGACGGCAGTGAAGTGCTGACAGCTTCTCTCTCACTCCGCCAGTCACTGGAGGCAGGGAGCGGCCTGTCTGTCTGTCTGTCCGTCCGTCAGCACAGCAGCAGAACCACACCACTACAAAGCCATTGTGACTAGAAAAATAGTAACAGCCTTTTAATCAAAACATTTACCCCTGTGCAAAAAAAAAGAAAGAAAGAAAGTTACAACACAAACACCTCCTATCAGCAGGTTGGGGCAGACCCCGGATATGTGTAGTGTGTGTGTTTGTGTGCGTATACGTGCATGCATATTTTGTGTGCGTGTGTGTGTGCACGCGCGCACGTGTGCATGTGTGCGCGCACGTGTGCGTGTGTGACAGGGAGATAGAAACAACATCTCTTCGCCTACAGTACATTAGACATAATCACCTGTAATATTGTCTGTATTGTCTGTAGACACTCATGCAACGACACAGGTCACTTGCATGCATGCATGCATGCATGCATGCATGCACAGCACACGCATGCACACACACACGTGCATATATACTTTACACACAAACCTGCACGAGCAAACTGAATGCACACATAAGCGTGCCTATACACATGCACTCATCCGCACGCCCATTCACACGCACACATACAAGACCTGCAGGTACACGCAGGTGTACACGCACAAATGCAATCACATCAGCGCGAGCACACACACACACACACACACTCACACACACACACACACACACACGTGCGTGTGAATATATGCACGCATGCACGCACATATGGAAGTGACACAGTTTTGATCAATTGAATTACAGTTACAATACACCGGTACTGTTACCGGTATACAACAATGCTAAAAGGATAACACAAAAAGCCCAGAGGGCTTGTTTCCGTGTATTCAGTTAATCAAGTGCAGTGCATTGGAGTGGAGTAAAAAACACAATTGTGTGCCTCTGAGATGTAGTGGTGTAGTAGAAGTACTGTAAAGCCTTAGAAAATGGACATACACAAATGAAGTAAAAGTAAATTTTTGTATTGTTGTATATATTGATATGAGTATTGTTGTACCTGTTTCTGGAGGTATTGTCATGGATTTATTGTTGGCTGTTGTATAACTTCACAATAGGCCTACGATGTAGCTTGGAAGTGTAATTATGTATTCTGCCGCTTGGCCAGTTCCCACTTGGAAAAGAGACGCAGTCTCAATGTGTTTTTTCCGGGTTAAATAAATAAAAAAATACATCAAAATGCTACTTAAGTAGGCTACAGTACTTGAGTAAATGTACTTAGTTGCTTTCCACCCCTGGCTGAGAGACAGGCATGCAGTCCAGACGGATGACATCAGGTGATGTCCTGTCATCCGCAGGGAGGGTGGTGTATGTGTGGTAGGGTAGGGGAGGGTGGTGTATGTGTGGTAGGGTAGGGGAGGATGGTGTATGTGTGGTAGGGTAGGGGAGGGTGGTGTATGTGTGGTAGGGTAGGGGAGGGTGGTGTATGTGTGGTAGGGTAGGGGAGGGTGGTGTATGTGTGGTAGGGTAGGGGAGGGTGGTGTATGTGTGGTAGGGTAGGGGAGGGTGGTGTATGTGTGGTAGGGTAGGGGAGGGTGGTGTATGTGTGGTAGGGTAGGGGAGGGTGGTGTATGTGTGGTAGGGTAGGGGAGGGTGGTGTATGTGTGTGTGTTCTTTACACTGAATGCGAAAGGAATCAAACACGCTGTCACGGCGAATATCAGGCGTGTTCCCTCACGCCGAGACTGTCGGCCGCGTGTTTCCAACTGTGACGTCTCGCCGGCGTTTCTGCCACCGCATGGAGGCCAACGGGGCTCCAACACCTGCGACACGCGATACCAGTGAAGCCTGGGAAACGGCCTGCAGCTCTGCATGGCTTTGGTTCCTGCCGGAGGGCTGGAGGGGTGTGTGTGTGTGTGTGGTGTGTGTGTGTGTGTGTGTGTGTGTGTGTGTGTGTGTGTGTGTGTGTGTGTGTGTGTGTGTGTGTGTGTGTGTGTGTGTGTGTGTGTGTGTGTGTGTGATCCTGGAGTGTTGGGTGCGAGTCTGCAGTGCAGTGTGTTGAGTTGAGGGTTGCTGGGGACTGCAGTGTGTGTTCAGCTGCACTTTCAGGATGTTTTTATAAGGGAGGCAATCCCCTCCTTCACACACACACACATACACACACGCGCACACACACACACAGGTGCATATGGGCTTTAGCCCTGACGGCATAGGGTTACGTGGTCAGCGCACAATGCGTCACTGTGCAATATGGTCGGAATGCAAGACATGAGTCTGTCTCAAAGCTGCAACATGCAGCCCTTTCCTGTAGCCCCCCCCCCCCTCCCCTCCCTGTCTGTTGGGAAGCAGCCGGCCTCTGTAAGCTTCTCGCTCTTGTCAGCCTGTCAGGAGGCTCGCTCTCAAAGCCCCCAGGCTACGTCTACCTTGCCCGGCCACCCAGGGACCTCCCATCCACACCTTTCCCACAGGCGGACCCACGGAGAAGAGAAGGAGGAGGATGGGGGTTGTTTCCTCTGGTTACAGTAAGCGTCCAGGCCGTTCCCGGGACCAGAGGAGCAAAATAAAGAAATAAACAGAGAAGTTTGTAACATTTTAATTGGCTTTGGAGGCTTAGCTGCGGCTCGCCTGTGGTTGATGCGGTCACGTCCAGCAGCCTCTGAACAGTTCAGGCACAGGCTCTCTCTCTCTCTCTCTCTCTCTCTCTCTCTCTCTCTCTCTCTCTCTCTCTCCCGCTTTCCAAAGGCACAGCACCACAGTTGGCATTTACTGGACAAAACCGCTGGTTGAAACCCGACTCCCTCATTACACTGTGTAAAGAGTTACTGTACATCCCTGCAAACCAACCAATGGCCTGTCCTTTTATTCCAAACAGGCCGTGTCAGATTGTAAACAGACTGCAGCCCGGCTGCGTGTGTCTAAGTGTTTTGATGTGTTTTGACTCGTGCGTGGTTCCCATGCCATTTGGAGAGCACCGCTCGATGGTATCCTGTCAACAGGGAGCCTCGCAGCGATGAAACCTGGAAGTGGTGCATCGTTCGACGTGATGATGTCATTACCTGTAGCAGTGCAGGACGTGGCTGTCAACGCTGGAGCTATGAACGGCGTGAGTATGTTTATGTATGTGTACATACGTGTGTGTGTGTATGTGTGTGTGTGTGTGTGTATGTGCGTGTGTGCGTGTGTGCGCGCGCGCGTGCGTGCGTGCGTGCGTGCGTGTGTGCGTGCGTGCGTGCGTGTGTGCGTGTGTGCGCGTGTGTGCGTGTGTGTGTGTGTGCGTGTGTGCGTGTGTGCGTGCGTGCGTGCGTGCGTGCGTGCGTGCGTGCGTGCGTGTGTGCGTGCGTGTGTGTGTGCGTGCGTGCGTGAACAGGGATTAAGTGGGGTTTGAGATGAGACGACGTGAGGCCTGTAGCAGGGCAAGATGGTGTCTCCATTTCCCCCTGAACGCTCCCTGGTTCCTCGTACCTCTGAGTGATAGAAAAGTCTCCAATTAGAGCCTGAGCTCATGTCACACATCTGCTGATCCCATCCGCCCGGCTCCAGGAGTTTCCTACCTATTTATGAGAAAGCCATCTATTCTCCTTCACGCCTCCTAATCCCCCAGCCTCCATTATTCCTGGGAAGCGCACTGTCACCATAGAAATCAAGCAGGAGAAACAGCAAAACAAAACAAGAGAGAGTAAGAAAAAAAAGTCATAATAGGGGGAAAATATGGATGGAGACAAAAGGCGATGCAGGCGCGACGGAGGAGGGAACAATTGTGAAAATTCTCCAAAGGTCAAAGCGCTGGTAAAAGAGAGAGAGAGAAAAAAAACAGTAGAAGTAAAGAAAAAAAACGAACAGCCATGAAAGTGTCAATATGGAGTTTGTGACGCACGGTCGGCGTGGGTTTTAGCTGCTTAGGCGAATGGGTCTCGGGGGCTCTTTATTTCTGAAGCTTGACTGCAATTTGGATAAGAGAGCGAGCGGTCCCATGGAAAGAGCCGCCAACACTGACAAGCTGCTGGAATGGCCGTGCGTGCGGGGTCACACAGCGAACCCCTCCTCAAAACAACATCTCTGGACCTCGACGCAACGGTCACGCACGGTGGGCAACACACAACCGGCATGCTGCAATGCTGCATGCTTGCAATACAGTATGCAGGGAAGCACACACATATGTGCGCGCACACGCACACACGCACACACACACACACACACACTTGTACCCCCAACCCCCCCCCCCCCACCCCCCGGTCCTGTAGCTGTCAGGGGATAGAGCAGAGCCTGCCAGAGCAGTGTGGCAGTTGGTTGTGTGACCCCCCCCCCCCCCCCCCCTCTCTCTCCCTCTCTCTCTCCTTATCTCCCTCTGTCTCTCTTCCCTTCACTCCCCCTCTGCCTAGAGGACAGGGCAAGGCGCCTGCTGATAGTGCAGTAAATGCTCTGACAAGAAAAGTGTTTCTAATGAATTGTGGCCATAGAAACCCACAAACCAAAGCAAGACGACTGTGAACAAATTGAGCTCTTCAAAGCGGCAGCGCTGAATGAACTCCAAGTCACTGTAGCAGACTTTCCCTGCATTATCATACCCGTGGCGCGGGCGGGCACACACACGCACACACACACACACACACAGTCACACACACACACACACACACACACTGGTGGCGGGGCTACATACACCGTAAGGAGAAGAAGCCATGATGACACACAAACTGTGTTTAAATAGGAGGACATGACATGTTTTGATCAGAAGATTCCATTGTAACTAAAGGTTATGCCTTCAGAGGGGAGAGAGCGCTCACAGTTGGAGGGGATTTGGGAGAATGTATAATTGTTCTGCAGTCACATGTGTCACATAAAGAGGCGCCAAGCCCTCTGTAACGAGGATTAAGTGTCTTTTCCATCGATTCATTTCTCCGCTCAGTGACATTTTTGCATTTTTGTTTGGTGTGTCGCGAAGGGCGCTATCTCTTCCATCTCAGCTGTCTTTTGTCCGATTACACACACACACACACGCACACACACACACCCACACACACACACACACACACACACACACACACGTGCACACACAGCTAGCATCACTATCTCGACTTTCCATTGTGGACCGCAGTTTTTTACTGGTCAGTGTGGATACTCGGCGCCATCGGGCCAAAGCCTGTAAAACTAACACAAGCATGTTTCATTGAGGTGTGAGGTGTGAACTAATACAGTCTCACTGTCTGGCGGCAGAAAAAGGCTGTAAGTGAATCCTTGGCCCTCGAGTAGCTTAAGAAGCCAATTGTCTGTTATTCTGTCTTTGCTATGAGTGAATTGGACCACTATAAGGAGTATTAATAGTCGTTTATGGGCATGTTTGACTTGCTGTTTAGGTGCTGTGTTTGTTGGCCTGGCGGAGGCCTTTGGCGAAGGCTTGTCTCAAGTTCCTGCATGGAGCTGTTTATTGTTCGATATATTAATTGATTTAAACACTCCCCCAGGCACAGTAAAGTCAAATGGAATTGCTGTAATTGTGGGATAAATCCTCCAACGCGCATTGAGTAGAAACCATGAGAAGACGCAATATACACGGTTCATTCTCCTGCTCTCTCAGTCTTTTCTGTGTGCGTGCATGCGTGCGTGTGTGCGCGTGCGTGCGTGCGTGCGTGCGTGCGTGCGTGCGTGCAAGCGTGTGTAAGAGCATACACCTGTTCTGGCTTCTCTGTTTGTATGACAACATGACTATCCACATTTGTAGAATCGGCCTCAGGTCTTAATGGCTTTAAGCTCAGGTGGTGTTCTATTGGGTGGAAAGTTAACCAATTACATTTGATTTACCCAAGTACTGTACGTACGGTAAGTACAATTTTGAGATAGGCTACTTTAAATTTATAGTATTATTAAAAAACATTCATACAACCACTTAGTCTATTCGAAAATAACACAGACAAGCACACAAGCTACAGACAAATGTCGAAAACTTGTGAAATGGGTCATTCTGCATTGATGCCAATACCTTTGTGTATTTATTCAAGTAAAAGTATGTATACAGGCCTTTTACTTGTAACTGAGTATTTCTACACTGTGGCATTGATACTTTTACTGTAAGTAAAATAAATCCAAGTTCCTCCTCCACCACTATCCTGCATACTGTACATACCTATTGTATCTGTAAGGTCTATTACAGACATCATGTGTATGCGTTGTAATGAAAGAGTACTGCTGTGAAGGGACATGTCCTATACCTTAGTGAGGACCACTTTACTGTCCTCGCTTTGTTATTTTGTCAGTCTGTGTCACTGATCCAGACCTCTCATTAATCTGCAGTTACATCATGGCATTGTAGGCGTGACTTTTAAGGGAAGAGCTACGTAAGAGACAGACAAGCAGTCGTGTATGCTGCGTTCACACGGGCAGATGCAAAGATACAGTCTACCATTCATTGTGAATGGAAGCCAGCGACATGAAGCTACGAAGAAAATCCGACATTTGTAGCTGCTGCAAAAGATACAAAGCTACAGATTGAAGCTGAGCTCATGGGTTCAACTTCCAGACGCAAAGCTACAAAGCCACAACTGTAGCTGCAATTAATTTCATTGACCCTCTCCGCTTTTTCACCCTGTTCTGGGCGGCTGACACAAACTTGCGGCGTCTTCTCCTTGTCCGTTTCAATTGTTTCCAACGCATACATAATGCCTAGGTCCAAAAGGGCTCTCAGTTGAGACTCCATGCTGGATTGCTGTTTTTTCTCAATTTCCCCCGCCAGTCGCCGTGCCTCCAACACTATTCACCATCACTATTAACGGATGCACACTTGACAACGACCGTGAGCAACAGATATACCAGTTAGACGCCTGAGGGCGTGAGGGCGTGAAGCGTGCACGCAACCGCCTGGGTGACAGCAGACTGCTGGGCGAGCACTGGTGCTTTGGCAATTTTCGGGCCTGCCGGGCACGGCTGCACTAATAACTTTGGGGCAGGCCCGTCTAGAGTTTAAATGGACAGGTATCAGTCAAAAGGGAGACATCGAAGAGGAAGGATGGATGGGGAAGGATCAACATATGGAATGTCAGAACAGGTCAGCTCCATATGTTGATCTAAGGGTTTGAGGTTTGAGGTCAGATGTAGAGTTGCTGGTCAATATTGATGACATCAGGGATCTCCATATGGGCTTAATATCGATGACATCAGGGATCTCCATCCCTGATGATGTCACGTGATGTCAATGCTCCATCCCTGATGATGTCACGTGCCTGACCAACCAACACACTGACGGGAAATGCACGATTCCATAGTTAACACCCCAAACGCCCGGGGGTATTTGGAACCATTACATCAGGGCGCCCAGTGATTTGCAGCTTCAGGGCCTATTTCAAGGTTGCTCCGCGCCATTTTGAAAGTAGCTAGAAGTAGCTAGATGTAGCCAAAACACCCCAGAGGGGATCGAAAACAACGGGAAGTATGATTACTTCTAACGCGACAAGCGACGGGACCGCGATGGGCTGTCAAAAACACGATCTTTGATTAGAATTGGAAGCATTGATTTAGATCAAGAGTTATTCAAGTTTTCCTCCCATCCACAGAAATGGAGGGGGACCACTTTGGATGACGTCCCAACCAGAAATCGACGCTACCAGCATGTAGACTGGTGCGTTCCGTTATGATATGATTAAAGACGGAACTTTTGATTAATCTCCGTCCTGGGCGCGCAGTGGGATTATATGATAGGACGGAGACCTCCGTTGTTGCCACTCTGAGTGTTACTGCGACCTTCGGTTGCAACAAAGCGACAAATATGCTGTGATCTTTGCATCTTTGCATATGCCATTCATTTTCAATGGAAGCCAGCGACTTGAAGATACAAAGAGACATCCGATGTAATGTTTGTAGCTGCTGCAAAAACTACAAAGCTACAAATTGAAACTGAGCTATGGGTACAACTTCCAGATGCAATGGAAGCTACATGCTGGATTGTTGTTGTTTTTTTTCTCAAACTCCCCCGTCGGCCGATGTGCCTCCGACACACGACGTTCAACGAAGTTTGACCAACAGATATACAAAGCGACAAAACTTAAGTAAAAGTACCACAATGTCACAATATAAAAATAGTGAAAGACCTGTATTCAAAATGTTACTTGAGTCAAAGTACAAAATGTGTTGGCATCAACATAATAGTATAAGTAAATGTACTTAGTTGCTGTGTCCGCTAATGTAGAAACAAAGAGTTGAACGGCAGACACAGATAGAGCTGTAGAGTCTTTCAAACCACAGTGGGGGAGCTGTTAAAAGTGAAAGAATGGAGTCAGAGGTCTAGTGGGCCCTTAGGGGGCTCTTAGGGGCCCCTCAGCAGCTCTCTATACTGCTCTGACCCCGGACCCCCGGACTATTCCTTGTGATGTCACTTAAGTCGTGTCAGAACTACTTCATCTATACCTGCATGGACGCACACCCAGACCCAACTCCCCCCCCCCCCCCCCCCCCCCACATACACACACACACACGCCATTCCAGATTATTCTCTTTCTTATTCTCAATTCATTGGAATTATTCTCTTGCCAGTTTGCTGCATATGTCTCAAGCTGGTCACACTAGAAGATCTGAAACAGATGATTCTGCGAGCGCACACGCATGCAAGTCTGTGTGTGTGTGTGTGTGTGTGTGTGTGTGTGTGTGTGTGTGTGCGCGTGCGTGCGTACGTGCGTGCGTGCGTGCGTGCGTGCGTGCGTGCGTGCGTGCGTGCGTGCATGTGGTTGAAGGTACAGTTCAAGAGTCACCGGCGTATATACTGCTAAGTGTAAATGCAAAGTGATCTTTGGAACATGGAAGCTGGCCACTGAAACCAGACTTGGCGTTGGGGGAAGGAAACATTAAGCCCAGCGCCGCGGCGCGCACCAACAAACACCGACGAAATACATGAAACATTACGGCCACATTGTGGTTTTTACAGCCTGCTCTAGTATTGCACACGACTATAATGTACGAGTGAGGCAATCAGCGCGTGTGAAGCGTGCAGGATCCAAATGAACTTTGAAGTATACACCGTTTGGTGTAATGAGTTTTCTTGCACGCCAGGCAGTTAAATTGTGAGAAGTGGGGGACAGACGGAGTCCACGGAAGGCCTGTCAAGTCACCATGAGGTGTTCATACACTGCTGCTTACAGTCAGTGGTGGAAGAAATACTCTGACCCTCCTCTGTAACTTTCCTGTTCCACCCATGCAGATTCAAACCTGCTGCTCAAGTGCTGTTTTACCACTGAACTAATAGAGCCTTGCTGCTTGATCAAAGGAGCTTCAGACTACTCCACTTGTCAAACAGGCGTCAAACCAGACACTGCAAATGTCACAATAGAAGTGCAGAAAGACCAAATATACAACCACTCCAATTGTAAAACATAATATTTGATCACGGCAATAAAGCAATTTGAATTGAGTGTTTGTTCAATAACAGGGGTCTCCCTCTCCAGCTCTTTAGAAAAGGCTTTTTCAGGTTGTCCAAATCCAAATTTGAAGAACATGAGCATTTCACATGGTGGAGTGACTCTGTGGAACGGTCTGGATGATGAAATTAAAAATAGTGGAACTATTGCACTGTTTAAGAAGAGGTTTAAATATACTTTGCTTATGAGCTACAGAGAAGAAGCATGAGGGGGGGAGGGGGGGTTGAGGGTACATTATGGTTCCACTTAGTGCTAAAATAAATAGACAAATCATAATATTATATAAAGGGAACCTTGACACATTTGTTTATTTTTAAATTGTATAATTAGGGGTAGGACCAGATAAGCTCAGGCTTCATTCCTGCTCCTTTTCGAACTGTACTATATTTTGTTTTGCTTTTGTTTTAACTTTTCTTTTCTTTTAATGCATTATTGTATATTTTGTATTTTTATTGTCATTTTTATTTAAAAGAGTTCGAAATAAACATTCATTCATTCATTCATTCATTCAATCAGGAGAGACAAACCCGCAAAGAGAATTTATTGTCATACATTTTATAGTGTTCAAGTTCCAATTGTGTCTGTTCCTATATGTTTTTTTATTATTACAAATCTAGAAACGTGCACTTAGTCGTTAGAGCGCGAATCACTTTGAATTTCTCTTGTTTAACTATCCTGTATGAGCTCCCTCTCCTGATTGGATAACATTGAAGCGAAAAATACGTACATGGTGGCCGAAAGTAGGTACTGCAGCCTGGGCCATACATGAACGCGCTGGCTTACGCCGCCAGCCAATATACAACCAACAACGGCGGCTCTCGTTCATGACACGCTCGCACACACACAGTACTCGTTCATGTTTTCGCCCCGGCACGTTCACGTATGGCCCAAATCCATCCCAGAATGCACTCTGTTCTAACCCGGAAGAAGAGGTGAAATCGCCTCATGCGCTGGGTGAGCAACTCAATGCAAGTGGATGGGAGGAGAAATCCGGTGACGTCTCTATTATATATAACTCTATGGGAGACCCCATACTGAACAAACACACGACAGCAATGATTGGTACCTATAGAGCTATTTAACACTTAATTTTAACCAAACACTATCACTTACACCCCCCTTTCAGTTGACGAGTTTAGTGGTTTAGTGTCTAGGTGTTTCAGTTTGAGCTGGTGTCTGTATGTAAACGTGTCTGTCTGCATGTGTGAGAACACAGAGACAAAGCAGGTCCATGCGCGTGTGCGGTCCTGCTGCAACTTTACTTCTTCAACACCCTGGAAAAGCGTGAAACAGGCCTCAGCGGAGCAACGCTCCACACTGACTATCACTCCATTACCAGTCGGCCCGCTTGACTCAGTCAGGACAATGTACAAAACAGCTGTGGAAAAGGCCTCATGCTTTCTCTTTAATAGACTGTCCCTTTAGAAAAGTTTTTTTCCCCCCTCCTCTCTCCATTTTTATCAGAAGTCTAGAAATACCCACCCACTTCTGTCATGTAAGATTGGTTCTCCTCCAAGTATGACATGATTGGATCATCTGGTTCCAGTTAGGGTGGGGCGCCCTGCAGAGATAGAGTGGACGGGAATGCCATTACTGAATCGATAAAGCCTTGTTAGCATGTTTTGGACACACGGTGTGCAACTAAAACTCTCCTTCATGCCCTGATGCTTCGGAATGGTCACGGCGCCCACAATATAGAGGGATCCGTATAGACGTATAGCAGGATGGTGCACCATGTTGAGAGAGGCAATATAGTGTTAGTACCGGTCGCTGCCCGAACCCTGCTCCTGTTTCTGGTATGTAACTTGTGAACCACATGTTGCACAGATTCCAGCTCCATTAAAGTGTTCTCTGTTGCCATTCGGGCCATAAAGCACTGATCATTCTGGCAGGAAACAGCCTGTGTACGGAGCACCGCAGAAATGATGTGATGATGCGGGCCGAACCCGGAAGATAAGGCGTGCCACCATGGGGTCCCGCTGCAGATTGACAACGTTGTCTTTGTGTTGGGTTTAAGATGTTTTTAGAAAATTAAGCACTGTAGTAAACAATAGTTTAATATGATATTCACTCATGTTGAGTAAATCTGACATAAAAACCAGAGCCCTGGGTCATAAAGAAATCACTTTGACTATTGCAATATATATTGCAAAAAGAAAAAGAGTCTTTCGGGTGGGTCTGCATCATTTTTGATATTGTTATTAGGCAACTTAACCTTTTTCCCCCGTAAAGTAATCATACTACAGCGTCACACAAAACTATTGTTGGTGTTTTTTCATTTGAATCCTGAAATGTAACCGTTTTGGACATATGAGGTTCCCCACCCGACAGAGACGCGATATATATAGTAGTGGCCTGTTGATTAGCATTTATATATATATATAGTAGTATATATATATAGTAGTGGCCTGTTGATTAGCATTTATATATATATATATATATATAGTAGTATATATATATAGTAGTGGCCTGTTGATTAGCATTTATATATATATATATATATATATAGTAGTATATATATATAGTAGTGGCCTGTTGATTAGCATTTATATATATATAGTAGTATATATATATAGTAGTGGCCTGTTGATTAGCATTTATATATATATAGTAGTGGCCTGTTGATTAGCATTTATATATATATATAGTAGTATATATATATATAGTAGTGGCCTGTTGATTAGCATTTATATATATATATAGTAGTATATATATATATAGTAGTGGCCTGTTGATTAGCATTTATATATATATATATAGTATATATATATAGTAGTGGCCTGTTGATTAGCATTTATATATATATAGTAGTATATATATATAGTAGTGGCCTGTTGATTAGCATTTATATATATATATAGTAGTATATATATATATATATAGTAGTGGCCTGTTGATTAGCATTTATATATATATATAGTAGTATATATATATAGTAGTGGCCTGTTCATTAGCATTTATATATATATATAGTAGTATATATATATAGTAGTGGCCTGTTGATTAGCATTTATATATATATATAGTAGTATATATATATAGTAGTGGCCTGTTGATTAGCATTTCCAACATAATAGAATAGTGTACCGATGATGTGGTGAGATTGGTGGGCATGAGAAGAGAACCCAGTTATTTCAAATGAGATTGTAAAAGCTGCAGGTACTACTAGGTACTAGGTAGACAAGAGATGTCTACCTAGTACCTAGTAGTACACTATGCCGCCGCTTGTCAACAAGCGGGAAGCTTGTCAAGACTCCACTGCAAGTGACATATACTGAGTTGTAGAAGTAACTGACTAAATACTGTTTTATAACCTTTGCTGTTACTATCTATCTATGTAAGAAAATGTGTTTTTGTATGAAAACCCACATTTTTTATTTAGTAGCCTATCCTATATAATAACACACTCCTACATACACACTCCTATGTCCAACTTTGAAACACAAACATTGAATGCCATTAACATTGAATGGCCCTTTTTGAGTGTTTGTGTAAACACATTGAAGACAAAAGTGAGGACGCAAATTTTGATTGGCCAGAATGAGATGATGTATGAGATCACTTCACACAGGTGTGATTTTTATTGATAACGAGCACCTTATCGATCAGGCTTATCGAGCCACTATCAAGCATTTTCTAATAGTGGTCTTTTTTGTGGAAAGACCGGGAGATGACAATGACAATACATTCTGAACAGAACCGGGGGTACGGTGGCACAGTCGGTAGTGCTGTCGCCTCACAGCTAGAAGGTTAATTGCATTAGATAATTGACACTGGGTGCATCTTGGCCGGTAGTCCGAGTCTGGCAGTGTGCCGCGGGTTCAACTCCCGATCCCGACGGCCTTTACTGCATGTCATTCCCCCATTTCCTGTCAGCCTACTGTCTGTCCCTCTATAAAAAATATAAAATAAAGGCGAAAGCCGCATAAAAAAATAAAAATAAATGGGTTGCAAAATCGTGGGATAAAAATTTGGAAAATATATATATATATTCTGAACAGAACCAGTAACTTTCACTAGGGCCTTCAAATACTTCAGTACTTTTCTAACAGGCAGAAGGCAATTGACCTTACTTTTGGAAAAAAATATTGAAGAAACTGTTAACTGGTTAATGTATGTAACCGTCACTTTAAAACGTAAGCGCTGGTTGGCAGGATAAATATACACTTTTAGACCGAAATGTTTGTGCCAGCATGCCAGATTTATTTCTTGACCGCCTCTTGTCTTGATTGTTTAAACATGATGTCATGGACCAGCAGGGCCGCTATGCTCGATAACAAGCTTGATAAGCCCAAAGCGTGAATCCATTAGCGTGAATTTGCGTCATTTGCGTTAGTCTGGCCCAGTGCCATTAGCGTAGATTGACGCCAATTGGTCTTTTATAGTGCTTTTGATCAATCAAGTCGAGATGCTACTCACATTAGCATTGGGTTGCTACTGTAGCTGATGATGTCAACAAGACTCGAGCGCGCCATCTTGAATTTCTCGCGCGTTTCTTTCAATCGCCTTTATATCTTTATGTTTTTAAATGACCGAAATAAAGATTCAAACTCATCTCCAATTCATTTCTGATCAAAACAAGGTTTATTCCACGGCCCATAGCCGACGCCGTGATCCTAGCGATGAGTCTTTCTTGTCACTGATCGGGAGACCGGGAGTGGATCTAACAACACACAGTAGTAGGTATCATTTGTAACATCCGGTCACGGGTTTTGGCTCTTCAAAATAAGGGTTGAATGGGGTGAAATCCTGGCAATAGAGCACCGAAGTCTGACGTCACTTTCAGTAGAGGGCGCCAGTCCACAGGTTCATGTATTTTTTTATTTGCATTGAAAGGGGGATTTTAGGTCGCTTCATATAAGAACTGTGTTTGAAAAATAAACCGATCATCCCGGCCTTTCTGTCAGGGGGGTGGCTGTGCGTCGTTGATGATGTCCATTCATATTTGATACAGACAGTTTCTGGAGAAAATGGAATTAATGTGGAAGCCTTGAAACTACAAGGGTATGAAATCAATCACTGCTAATATACGTCATGCCCAGCTGTCAACACATTGCGTTCCTGAGATTCCTCGTTGACGTAAGCTCAGCTGGCAGTGACTCGACTCGTAGTAACCACGAAACAAAATATCAATAAAAAAAATAAAAACAGGGTGTGAACTGATATGTGCGATCACAGTGTGGATCACAGGTGTTCCCCATTTTTGTCTGAAGTTCAGAGGCGCTCGCTCATAGAGATCATTTGCATTCTTCCACGTCCAATTGAAGACCATAATAAAAGGCAACCGGAAACACCCAACATTAGATGAAAAATGTCATCAATCTGCAAAATCAGATTCAGACAGATCTAAGCTTACAACACGGCAGGACTGACCCACTTGACAACTTGTAGATCAGCGCAAGCGAGTCCCCCACGTGATGGATAGCCTATAAATAATAAAGATAATAAGAAGATAGTTTACAAAGTTTAACCTCATGACCAAAGGCTAACACAACTTGGAATGCCTTTCTACTGAATAATTTTTCACTCAACTTTGCAATGGTAAAAAGATGATTCTGGAATCTGGCAATATCTGATTATTGTTATCAGAGCTTTATTGATTAAAGAATGGATACTGTCTTTTGGATGAACAATTGAACATCCTTCACTGTCCTACATTGGATATGGAGCAATGGACACGGCTAGATTTCATCCGTATCCTCAACAAGATGGTAAGACTGCATTCATGTGATGTGGTCAATATTATAAATGAACAGTGCGACATTGGAGTTGGCATGAAAGTCCTATAGGAGAAACTGTGGAGGGAGCTACTAATTCAGCCCTATATGCGTCAACTAAAAATAAAAATAAATCGATTTAATTTGCGTTAGGCACTCATACAGGTATAATAAGAATAAGGCATATTGGTCCCATGTAAGTCTGCCTCCGAGCAGACGTGATAAATTCACGCTAAAAAAAAGATTGATGAATCAGACTCATAACGTGGCGATTTGCATAAATGCCGATAAGTACATGTCATATGTGACATAAACAAGCTTAGTGAATGAGGCCCACTTAACAATTAGTAAAGTTTAGTTTTAGTCTTATGTCAACATCTGTCGTGCTCGGAAGAGGGAGCATGACAACAGACAGAGCTGAGGTGAGGTGCAGTGTCGACATCACAGACCACAGGGCGGTTTGAGTCTGAGGCAGAGAACCACGTACGTGCCAAGCCAGTACAGCCATGATGACCTGATAAGGTGCTACCTAAAGTTATGTACCGTATTGTGCTGGAAATGTCAAAGCGCTTAGGTTTGTGCAAACCGGATGCATAGAGTAGGGATGCTAGGATGCGAGATGGTGGAGATGGAATCAATGATTGCATTGATTCCATCTCCACCATCTCTTTTAAGATTGCATTGATTCCATTACACTAGAACAGAGGTTCCCAACCACTGGTACTTGTCGGTACTTGAGCCCCCCTTTGGTGGTACACAGAGGAGTCACCCAAAAAAGGAGAAAAAAAGTGGAATGAAATATTTATATTAATACAGGTAGTTCTTCTGACCTTCTGAAATAGTTCTTCTGAAATAGGCTCTCCAGTCGTGCTGAAATGAGCATGACAGCACACCTAGACGTTAATAGAAGATTTGAGAACAGATTAATCACATTAGAAATATCATCAGTTGTGCTGATTGGTGATTAGACAGAGTTTTGTCAGAGGAGAGCAGCAGCATTTTGGTTTAGGAATGGAACAAAAAGGGCAGGTATACACTCCTGTATTTTAACCAAATAAATAAATAAAAATTGTTATATTTATTATGGTGGTGCATGGAGAGCCAAATATTTTCTTAGGTGGTAATTCAGAATAAAAAGGTTGGGAACCAATGCACTAGAAAGAAGACTGGCTACATAGGAGAACGAGACCATAAATAATATTATTAAACCATGGTTAGCAGGAGTTCATTCATCCATTCATCAACTGAACACCCAAGGAGCTTATGCGTATTCCTCACATGGACAGGTACAGTACCTTAATTATTATTCTCCAATGTGAGTTTTGATAGAGCTAGCCTCGATGCAAATGTGCGTAAGTGATGTCCCAATTTTTCTAAACAGACTTTCATGTGGAAAACGTATAGGACACAATTATTTCGCTTCTTGCTTGCTTGCTCTTCCCTCACGATTCTTGTCTGTCTGTCTGTCATGTCTGTCTGTCTACACTCATTCGCCTAGAACATGGCCAATAGAAACAGGCCTCGGGCCATTGTGCTGCAAAGTTAATTCAGTTTAATTGGTTGCACATTATAGAGGCACAATCTCCGATGAGACTGTGTGAAATCATGTCATGTGCAGCACAGTGCAGGGGGCATCGGAGGTCAGTAAACAAAGAGCTAGAGAGAGAGAGAGATGTGAGTGACAGACAGACAGATAAACAGAGACAGGGAGACTGCCATATTGTTATTTTAGAGAATCATTGTGTTTGTGAATGACCTATGTGATGACATTTTGTGTTCGGAGTAGATATTATCTCATAACCGATTACTATGATTTGACTACAAAACTAGAAAGGCGTGCTCAGTAGGGCGCAAATCTCTGCTTTTAAGTTTTATAACCTCATTTACACCCAAAGAACCTGAACTTTGAACATTCAGTGGATTTTCTGTGGTCTGGAGTTTTCTCTGGGGGTTGGAAGCCTTTTGAGCTGCAATGAAAACAGGCAAAACAGTGAAAACAGTGACATCTGCTGGCAAATCCCATTGACATATATGGGATTTGCAGGCTGTGACATTTAATTTCATTTTTATTTCACACATATTAGTGTATCACAGTACAGTACAAATCATATAACAATTCATTTATATTTCAAAATTCCTTTGTCTGATACACCCATGGGCGAAAAGGAGTGCAGGAAGAAGAATACATTCTTATAAATACCTGCCCCCTTTTCACTACATCACAAACAGCAGGAAAATCAGAGCACTTGTTTTAGCCAGAAAACCCCAGACCACAGAAAATCTACTGAATGTTAAAAGTTCAGGTTTGTTTGGGTGCAATTGAGCTCAGAAAACCTAAAAAACTTTTAAGAAAAATCTCAAAAACTTTTTTTTAATGTCACAATCCCTTTAACAATAACAGCATTACCTATCCATGAAAGACCCTTGAGGCCTGATGTGTACATCGTTTATAAATGGTAAATGGTTCATTTATATAGCGCCTTTAACCAAGTCGCTTTACATAGATTGTGCATTAAGGCACACACACCGATGGCGGCGGAAACCATGCAAGGCACCAACCAGCACATCAGGAGCAATTAGGGGTTCAGTGTCTTGCTCAAGGACACTTCGACACTAACTCTGGGGGAGCCCGGTTTCGAACTGGCAACCTTGCAGTTACCATCCGGCCACTCTACCCCTGAGCCACTCTACCCCTGAGCCACTGTCTTCCTCCCTCTCTCATACACATTAGTTGTGTACCTCTCTCCATCTTTCTGTCTAGATTACGTGATGACAACCCTAGCCTAATATACTGCATATATATATGCGTGTGTGTGTGTGTGTGTGCGTGTGCGTGTGCGTGTGCGTGTGCGTGTGCGTGTGTGTGTGTGTGTGCGAGTGCGACCCACCCAGCTCTAATACCAGTAGATCCCACACAGGTAATTCTGTAATTCACTGCTGTTCTAGCAACTACATTGTGGAATTGATCTATGATCGTCGGGCTACGTGAGTCAAGCAAGAACTTGACTCCACCGACATGACACATGTGATTCCACCAGCCCACTTCTTTTCACCTGACATCAAGGACGACGAGATGCAGCAGTTCAGCAGCCCCCGCTAACCAGGCCCAACCTGTAGGAGTAAGTAGTGCAGCGACAGAGATCACCATCCCCGACCTGCGTGCGAACATGGCCAGTTGTGTTCATCGGGATGCCCGGCCAAATTGGATGCACCATAGTAGATTTGAACCCCTATTCTCCATGGTCATGAACACAGACTTGAGTTACAATTGTATTCTGAATCTCTTTGCCGAAAATAGCCAATCGCTCAAAATGCATCGCAACTCGTTTGCCAGATTTCCCCCCCAGAATGGGCATGCCGGGGTTCAAGTGGTTAAGATAGAATTTGGTTGTTATTTTGTTTCAGTGAGTTTCCTTGTCTCTTTGTCTCTGTACTTGTGTGACTCCGCCTGGCTGCAACTCAACCCCCTCAGCAGTTGTTTTTCGGACAGGTTTTCTCATCATGTAATCTTTTTATGTGAGCAGACGTAAAAGCATAGCTGAAATAGCTGACATTTTCCCCGAGTCTCGTTTGATTACGTGGGAGAGAGCTTCTAATGAGAGACATGGAGCTTTGTTTTCCAGCCATGTTGGACACGCAGCCCAGGGACTCCATCGGCCCCTCTCTCCCAGCTGGCCTTTGATGCCAGCGGAGAGCAATCAGACTAATTGGCCATGGCAACGCTGATGAAACATTTCAGTGGGAGAGAGTGAGAGAGAGAAAAGGAGGGAGCGCGTGCGTGTGAGTGTGTGTGTGTGTATGAGAGA